>NW_020825589.1:0-160506 GCF_003286085.1 Drosophila persimilis
TAATCTACTCCAGTGACTTCAAAAGCTCGAGATCCTTCCAAACGTTCCTTAGGTAGGTCTCCCATGATGTGTTCAACCATGCGCGGCCTAGTCCTAAAGCATCTCACACATCTGCTGACGACCCTTGACACTGCCTTAACACCTCCAATGGGCCAATATTCCAGCCGAATTTTGTATAGCAAGGCGCGAGGTCCGGCATGGAGGTTTCTTTCATGATAATATCTTATCAGCGCAAACGTAATGGAATGTCCCTTTGGCAGAATGAGCGGGTGCTGAGCGTCAAATCCTAGCGATGAGTTGCCAAGACGACCTCCAACTCTAAGTAGTCCAGAATGATCGATGAACGGGTTGAGCGAACTAATAGAACTGGATTTCATGACTTGACCATTGCGCCGAATCTCCTTTATGTCCATCCAGAAATTTGCCAGCTCAATGTGTCGAATTAGAAGATGCGTTCCTTGCCGAATATCAGAAACGGTGAGTCCTGGATGCCTAAGACGATGTATAAATTCATGCATGTAGGCGTATTCGCAAATTTGCATCCGGACGTGAGATTGGCATGTGGACACGTGATTAGCAATCCTCTCTTGCGAAGCTCCAAAGTTGCTATGTTGTTAGTAGGAGATACAGGCCACTTATCCTTGGAGCATAGCAAAAAGGATGGGCCGTGAAACCATAGCTCTGACTGGATAAGATGATTGGGAAGCGAGCCTCTCGAGAGAATATCAGCAGGATTTAAAGATGTGGGAACATAGCGCCATTCCATGGCTGCCGTCAACTCCTGAATTGATGCCACTCGATTTGCCACGAAAACTTGAAATTTAGCTGGCTCGTCCCTGATCTAAGATAATGCTGTTGACGAATCCGACCAGCAATAGAACCCATGTCCTTTACATTCTGCATGATTTTCGCAAGCAAATGGGCTCCACTTAATTCCAGCTTAGGAATCGATATAGTCTTTAGCGGCGCCACTCGCGACTTTGAGCACAAAACGTGGCTCGAAGACTGGGCTTCCCTGGACACGACATACACGCAAGCGCCATATGCTTCTAAGCTGGCATCACAGAATCCGTGAACTTCTGTAGCCACACTATAACGAAGAACCAAGCGAGGAAATGAGATCCGAGAAATGCTTGCCTAACTATTTCTCAAGTCCATCCAAGTTGAATGCAACGCTGAGGGTAGGCTTTCATCCCAATCCAAATTTTCTCTCCAAAGCTGCTGAAGGAAGATTTTGCACCTGACAATGACTGGATTTATCAATCCAAGAGGGTCGTAGAACCGCGCAATCGTAGATAAAACCGACCGCTTTGATAGCTTTGAGTTTGTGTCCAGTGCGGACAAGGCAAAAAGCAGCTGATCCGAAGCGGGGTCCCACGCTAAGCCGAGAGTTTTGGCTATGTCGCTTCCATCATTAAACTTTAGGAACTTCTCTATGTCATCTTCAGGGGTTCCCTCAAGTACTTCCTGCTGACTGGAGCACCATTTCCTAAGTCTAAAATTACCACGGGACACTAAAGCTGATGTTTGGTGCATCTTGTCCATGACCTGTGCGACCGAATTACCGCCCGAAATAAGGTCATCCACGTAAAACTCCTGCCGCAAAGCAGCTGAGCCAAGAGGGTAGGATTCACCCTCGTCGATGGCCAGCTGGTGCATTGCGCGGACCGCTAAAAATGATGCAGCCCTCGTCCCGTATGTGACGGTGTCTAATGTGTAGACTTGAACCTCGGACTCGATGGACTCTCGCCATAGGATGCACTGATACAAATTGTCGGGTGGAGACACTCGTACGCAGCGGTACATTTTACAAATGTCCCCAGTGCGAGCGACTGGATATGTTCGAAAGCGAATCAATATGTTGAACAATGCAGGCTGAATAACAGGGTCTGTCATCATCACATCATTTAGAGAATATCCAGTTGATGTAGCTGAGGATCCATTGAAAACGACACGGAGTTTTGTCGTCGTACTGTCCTCCTTTAGGACACAGTGATGAGGCAAGAAATACTTGCAGAGGCTACGGGAATCAGGGTTGACTTGGTGCATATGATGCAAATCAATGTACTCCCTCATAAAGGCGGAATACCGCTCCTTGAGTGTAGGATTACGCTCCAGTTTTCGCTCCAGACTGATGAACCGTCGATAAGCCTGAGCATAAAATTCTCCTAAACGATCAGTATTGTTATTTAGCGGCAGACGAACTGCATACTCCCCGGATGGCAACCGTGAAAGGTGGCTTACGAAATGTGCTTCACAATCGTCTTCTTTGGTATTCAACCCAGCCTCCACACAATTCTCGACTTCCCAAAACATATGAAGAGTTTTATCCAACCTTGCTTCCATCTCAGCTATCGAATCTGGACAATTGTGCGTGGCCAAAAGCGCCGAGCTTGATACCTTCTGTCCACCGCCAGATACGATCCACCCAAGCCGGGTCTTCTGCAGAAGAGGCAGTCCATCGGTAAGTTGGATTTACCCTACGCAGAGGAGATCATAAAAGACGCTCGCACCAATGAGAAGATCAACCCGTTGAGGATTGAAAAATGCAGGATCAGCGAGCTGAATGTTAGATGGAATACTTTATTGTCATACTTGGTTGAGAATCGGTAATTGTGGGGGCGATGAGAGCAGTAAGCGTAGTTGTGTAAGCAGAGGTGCGAGAATGCATACAAATGCTTATGGTGGATCCCTCAGTAGAAACGCTGGTATCGCCCAGCCCAGACACAAGTGCAGACGATTGAGTTCTCCTCAGCTGAAGCTCCTGGGCGAACCTGGACGTGACGAGATGCAGCTGCGATCCTGAATCTAAGATGGCACGACAAGGAACTAAAACGCCAGACCGATTCTTCACGAGAACCACGGCTGTAGCCAGAAGCACGACATTAGAGTGAAGACCTTGGGCAGCAAGACAGGTAGACGAAGGTAGAGACGAGCTGCTAGCAGAATTTTGAGCAACGGAAAGAGTGTCCGGTTGAACGGCCAGATCGGGAGGAGTAATACCTGGGCAGCCTTGTGTTGTGGGCTGTATACTATCGAAATGCAACAAACTATGATGCCTACCGCCGCATACTCCACATTTTCCACTATTGCATGCGCGGGTCCGGTGCCCTGGTTTTAGGCAATTGAAGCATAGGGAAAGCTTCTTCACTTCTTTGTGGCGCAGCAACGGTGAGAGATTTCCGAATATCTTGCACGAGTATATTCCATGGCCCGCTGAGTGGCAAAAGACGCATACAGACGGGTCGGCGGAAGAGTTGGAAGCTACAAACGTTCATGATGACCATGAATCCTGAAATCTCCTCGGCAGTTCCCAATGTCTGCAACGCTCGCATGTGTAAATTGACTGCATCCGAAAACTCCCGAAGCCTTTTAGCAGAAGGCGAGTCTACCCTCTTTAGCACAAGAATCTTCTTGATGTGTGCCTGGAAAACAAGTCTTTTTTTATTAAAGCGTTTATTAAGTATATCCAGAGCCGCACGATAATTGGCACTGGAGAGCTCCAACGATCGAACCGAATTCAAAGCCGCATCAGCGAGGCAAGAGCGAAGGTGCTGGAATTTCTCGATGTCACTGAGATCCGCATCCGCTTCAATCACCGATTTGAACATTGCCATAAAATCCGAGAACTCGACGTATCCACCAGAAAACTAAGGCACCTTCAGCTCAGGAAGTCGCTGCTTGTGAGCCATGATGATGGTACTATGTCCGGAATGGCTTGGCAGAGTCGTAGGATGGGCAGCGCCGTGTGACTGGCTTACTTCAACAGCAGCCTGCAACTCAGCTTTCAACGATATGAAAAGAGTATCGAAGATTTTGCGCAGCTCACTCATTATGGGCCTTATTAAATTCCTCTCGAATTTCTGCCAACATATCAAGGCGCACCTCGACTTCCGCGGCGGTCAGCTTATCGATTTTATTCCCCGCGAAGGATTCGCCAAGCCTCTTCAACCGATCATATAATGACTGACTTTTGGGCTTATACAGACTCACTCTGGAATCAGCCACCACAATATTTCCGACCGCGCCTGTATTCGGATCGTTGTCCATGTTAACCGTTGTGCAATTCGACACAACTACGGAAAATGAAATACCGCTTAAGCGACGATGTATAGACGCGAGAGCGAGAATGCAAGACACGAAAAGTCAAGAACCGCGGCTGCAGCTGCGCAGAGAATGAGAGATTCGACGCTTAAAGTACCGGAATTTGTCTATAAATATTCCAGCCGCACTCTCACTGAATTGGCACCTTAAACTGTTTTTCAACGCGCACCCAAATGTATTTGTTGGTAGTTAAACTACCCAACAACAAAATATTGTATAATTAATAAGTGTTTTAACGGAACGCGATTAAGCAATGGTTTTATATCACGTCGGGGGTCACCAATGTTTGAGATGCCAAGCTTTTTTGGCACCTATGTGTTTAATCTTGGTGGCTTAGCGGAAGCCGATTGCTTGCTATTGCCAGATAAAATTTATGCGAGATCGATATGCAACCAATGCGCAGAGGGGTTAGCATAGAACTAAACTATAGACGACGGCGTTAGATCAAAGTGATTGCCGAAGTGGCGGCAGCAGATCAAAGTAGTTGCCGAAGTGGCGGCGGCCTTTAGCGGGAGAGCGCAGCAGCTCTGCAGAACGTCAACGTTTGACAACATAGGCGGCTCTCTCTGCTCATAGAATAATAATGTTAAAGTTACGGTTATTCTTCAGCGGCTGGCCCGAACAGTTATAGTAAGTAAACTAAATCTGGAAACTAGCGCAGAAAATAAGACAATCTTTAAAAACGCTCTGAAAAATGCCACCAGACATACCATAGAAGATGCTCTACCCAATAGGCTGTTCATCATTTTAGCAAAGAAAGACATTTCTACTATAGCTAAATTAGAAAAATCAGCTCAAGAGTTACGAATCTACGAAAATTTCGTAAATGATAACAAGAATCACGATTACTCAAGAAACGGAAATAACAATCGTAGGAATGTTGGAACTTATTACCCTCGCTATAGTAGTAACGATTATAACAATCAAAACCCAAGGACTTCCAAAAATAATCATGGATCGAATCGAAATAATTCAGGAAATAATGCCGTAAATAATAAAGGATTATTTAACGAATTTAGAAATTCCTTAAACCAGGGCGGCAGGAATGTGCCTCGGAAGAAATCGAGGAAGGCCATATATAGAAATAATAGTAAATAATAAAAAATTAAGAGGTATCGCGGACTCGGGATCGTCAATAAATATAATAAAAGAAAACTATGCAGATTCCAAAGTCGATAGCGACAACCTCACCGTCCATACCATCAAAGGACCCGTCCGTCTGACTCAGAGCATTACACGTAATGCAACCAAAAACTGTCCGACAAAACAAAAAATTTTATATTCATAATTTTTCTGAAAATTATGATATACTCTTAGGCAGAGAATATTTGATGGCCAGCAAAGCCGTCATCGATTACCGAAATGAAACGGTAACGTTAGGAGAAAGGTCATACCCAATCATCCAAAGTGGAGAAGCAATTGCGACGGCAAGACCGCACACAAAGGTGATAAGCCATCTTCAAAGGAAGATATAACTACACCTAAGTGCCTTGACCCATCACCTGAAGGAGAGCAATACTTCGCTTCCGCGTTAGAGAATGAATTAAGGGAATGCAACCAGCTAAGGTTGGAACATTTAAATGACGAAGAAAAGGAGAAACTAAAGAGTTCTCTATGAATTTAAGGATGTGCAGTATAAAGAAGGTGACATTTTGACCTTCACTAGTACTATAAAGCACGAAATTAAAACGCATTACGAAGATCCTGTATATCGTCGACCATATAAATATGCTCAAATACACGATCAAGAAGTGACTCAATAAATCAAAGATATGATTAGACAGGGAATCATTCGTAAGTCGAATTCTCCCTATTGTGCACCCATTGCTATGATACCAAAGAAAATAGATGCTTCAGGAAAGCAGAAATATCGTATGGTAGTAGATTATAGAAGTCTAAGCGAGGTGACAATCAAGGACAAATTTCCTACACCCAGAATGGACGAAATCCTAGATAAACTAGGTAGATGCCAATATTTTACAACAATCGATTTAGCTAAGGGATTCCATCAAATTCCTATGGAACCTAGCTCAATCCCAAAAACAGCTTTCTCCACAAAGCATGGTCATTACGAGTTCACTCGTATGCCTTTTGGGCTAACCACTGCCCCCGCCTCATTTCAAAGATGCATGAACAATCTGTTAGAAGATTTAATTTTCAAAGATTGCCTTGTGTATCTAGACGACATCATTATCTATTCCACATCATTGGAAGAACATTTGTTGTCTCTTAAAAGGGTCTTTGGAAAGTTGAGAACCATGTAGCCGATGCGCTATCAAGAGTAAAGATTAACGAAAACCTACTCGGGGAAACCATTAATAGTGATTGTGCAACAGTCCATAGCGCGCAAGAAGATAATATTAATTATATTCCACTTACAGAGCGACCAATCAATTACTATAATAGGCAAATAGAACTGATTAAAGGTAATGAGGATAAGGCAGAAACATCCCACTATTTCCACAAGATACTGATAAAAATCACATATACTGAAATGACAGAGTCATTAGCTAAAGATATAATAAAGGAATATGTGTGTACCAAAAAGAGTGCACTATATTTCCATAATGAAGTAGACTTCCCACTGTTCCAAAGGGCATTCCTGGGGATAATCAGTCCAAATCACTTCACTAAACTGATTAAATCCAGTACCAAACTCATAGATATTCCGAACTACTCCGAATTCAATGAACAAATATTGAAGAATCATAAAGAACTACTACACACAGGCATCGAAAAGACCACTAATTGGTTTAAAGGAAAATTCTACTACCCCGATTATCAAAAGTTAATCCAAAATATTATCAATGAATGTCCTACGGGCAACGTTGCTAAAACAGAGAATCGTAACACCAATCTAACCTTCGAAATCACCGCTGAAATACAAAATATCAGAGAAAAGTATGTCATGGATTTCTATTTGGTAGGCAATCAACAATTCCTATCATACATTGATGTATATTCTAAATTCGCTACCCTTGTAGAAGTTGAGAGTCGTGACTGGTTAGAAACAAAGAGAGCCATCATAAAAGTCTTTAACGAAATGGGCAAGCCACAGGGAATTAAAGCCGACAAAGATTCAGCCTTTATGTGCACAGCATTGCAAGCATGTTTGAATGCAGAAAATGTGAAAATCGAAATCACTACCAGTAAAAACGGAGTTTCTGATGTAGAACGGCTACATAAAACGATCAATGAAGGTTAGGTTAGGTTAGGTTGACCCGGACGGCCCTCAGAGAGGGGCCCCACATAGGCCAGTATGGCCCTTAGTTGTCCGGATAGGGGGTGGTATGAACCGTCGCGGCAGTGTTTAGGGGGTTTTGAAGTCCTCGAGGATCGAGGTATTTTTCGCATAGGCTAGTAGTTGCTGTGGCGTCCTCTTGAAGGCATATTCAAGTGATGCCAGCACTGGCGAAACCAAGTACTTCCTCCTTGCCCTTAAGAGAGCAGGACAGTTGCAGATGAGATGTTCTAGGGTTTCGGTTGCCCCAGGTTCGTCACATTTCCTACAACTGTCTCTGTTTGTGATTCCTAGCTTTGTTGCATGCGCCGCAGCCAGGCAAAGGCCCGTTAATATTCCCACTAATAATCTGCAGTCCTTCCGTGGTAGGTGCAGCAGGTAGTGGCTGATTTTGTCATTGCGGTCCTTGCACATGATTTTCGAGGTTCTGCAGGCGGTGGTAGTCCTCCACCTACTTTCGGTTTGTGATCCGGCTTGCTTTTCTAGATCGATTTGCAGCGTTCTAAGGGAGACAGGCACGTTATCGGTTCTCGTATTCGCCAGCCCGACGCCTTCCTTATCTAGTACGTCCGCCGTCTCGTTTCCTTCGATGCCCTGGTGGCTGGGAATCCAGTAGATCCGCACTGACTTTGTCGTGCTTAGGGTATCTAGTGCCTCCCTGCTCGCCAAGACATTTCTGGAACTGACTGCGGACGACTGCATGGATCTTATCGCCGCTTGGCTGTCGACGAATAGGTTGACCGCATCTTGTACTTGTCCATATCGGTACCTTGTACCTCTTGGTAAAGAGGATGAGGTCCGTCTTGTCCGCGTTGATACTGAGTCCTACTTCTTCCGCCCACTCGCGTATCTCCCTGAGTGTTCGTTTCATTAGTGAGCTGAGGGTCGATGGGCAAACACCCGTAATAAGTATGCTTATGTTGTCCGCATAAGCTGTTATTATTGGGGCCTTCCTTTCGTATCTCTTGAGGTCGTCGACCACAGTACGGGCGACAGGACTCCACCCTGGGGTGTGCCTCTGTGTGCCTCTGTGTGCCTCTGTGTGCCTCTTTCACCATGGAAGCGGTGCCCCACTCTGATTGCACCCGTCTGCAACCTAGGAGGTTCCTTATTCACAGGTTGATTGCTGGGTGTGTATTAGTTGCTACGAGGCAATTTGTTATTGCTTCCGTAGCCACGTTGTTGAATGCTCCGGAGATGTCCACGAATACTCCCATTGCATACTTTTTATTGTGAAGGGCTTTCTCAATGGTAGCTAGCAGCTTTTCTAGTGTTTTTAATATAAAGGAGGTAAGGCTTATCGGTCTATAGTCCTTGGGACTCGCATGGCTGCACTTTCCTGCCTTTGGGAGGAAGACAACTCTCGAGGTTCTCCATTGGATAGGTATATAGGCAGTACATATACAAGCTGTGAATATTGCGGAGAGCCATGGGGTAATCGCCTCTTTGGTCACCTGCATCATGGCTGGGAATATCCCGTCAAGTCCTGGTGCTTTTGTGCCCACAAAGGAGTCTATTGCCCAGTGGATTCGCTTGGTGGTTAACAGATCTGTTGGGGGGTGTTGTTCCTCGGTTGCTAGGTCCTGGTGCTCTTTGGCATCAGCGACCTCGGTGCAACCAGGGAAATGTTCCTCCATTAGTGCTGTTAGGGCTTCGTCACTGCCCTCTGTCCACTGTCCGTCATCTAGCTTTAATTGGCTTTGTATGGTAGGCTGCTTAG
Organism: Drosophila persimilis; assembly: GCF_003286085.1. Taxonomy (NCBI): domain Eukaryota; kingdom Metazoa; phylum Arthropoda; class Insecta; order Diptera; family Drosophilidae; genus Drosophila; species Drosophila persimilis. The sequence goes on from NW_020825589.1 coordinate 9,066, forward strand.
AGAGCAGCTTCCGAAGCCGTGCGTTTTCTGGTACTTTCTCGATGTTGGAGCAGAAGGTCATCCACGAGTTCCGTTGTGCTTTACGTATTTCCTTCTTGTAGCTCCTGAGTAGGAGTCTGTATTCCTCATAGACGATCCCTTCGTTCGCTTGCTTGGCGATCTTAAAGAATTCCGTGAGGTTGTCCCTTTGAAGAGAGAGATCCCGGCTCCACCAGAGTGGCTTGGACCTCTTCTTCGTCCTCGAGGGTTTGCACGATGTGTGGTAGGCGTCCAGTAACGCGTTGGATAGGGTCTCTAAAAACTTCTCTATGTCCTCCGCGGATTTCACTGTGCCCGGACTCGCGAGCTTCGAAGTAACTGTCTTTTTAAACATTTCCCAGTTTGTATTCCGGGGGTTTCTGTAGACTATGACCTTCGAAGAATGTTTGAAGTCGCACTTAAACTGAATGTACTTGTGATCTGAGAAGGAGGGTCTTTCAAGGACCCTCCAGCTAGATACCGTAGTACTGTTTCCCGTTGCAAGTGTTAGGTCTAGCACGTTGGATGAGGTCGGACCTACGAAGGTGTGCTCATTCCCGACGTTTGCTATATATAGATTAGTTGCTAGTATAAAGTCTAAGAGTGACTCACCTCTATCATTGATGTCGGTGCTTCCCCACACATTGTGGTGGGCATTGGCATCCGTCCCGATGACGAGTTGATAGTTTTTGGTGCCGGTTTCTGTCACCAGGCTCCTGAGTTCGTCGGGTGGTGCGGGTCTGTCGTGAGCCATATAGCAGGAAGTCACCAGAAGGCGCTTTTCCTCACTTTTCAGCATCACAACCGTCAGGTCATCCGTGCTGTAATGAGACATAAGGTAAACATGGATTCCCTTTAGTACGAGTACGACGGTTCTGTTCCTGCTTACCGATGTTGTGTAGAACAGGTTGTGGTTTGAGGACTTTAGTCCGGCCACTGAATTGCCTGTCGCAATCCAGGGCTCCTGGACTAGAGTTATGGCGGCGAGCCCTTGCTCCATGGCGATGAGGAGCTCCGCCGACGCTACCTTGCTTTTATGCAAGTTGAGCTGCAGCACACTCAGCATGGGTGGCTGGCTCACTTGCATCCGACTGGTTGACAACAAACTTCAGGTCACCGTCTTCCTCGTCTTCGTCCTCAAGCGCAAGACCCTGGGCGGCCTCCACGATGGACTCGAGACCTAAGTCCTTTTCCACCTCGCCTACCTGCAGGGTATGCGCGTCCTTGTCCTCAGGGTGGCGCTTTTTGAGGCGCAGGTAGACGCTACCCATGCCCCCGCCATCTTCCGGAACTTGGGATACAGCAGGTCCTCTGCCTCCTTGTTTATTTGGAGGATCACACATTAGCCCCCCTCGTTGGGTAGTGGGTTACCAATGTGTAGGATCCTCCAGTCGGTCGTTGGCACGTCCGCGTTTTGCCGCTGAAGGAGCTTCAGCGCTCGGTCCCCCTGGATTGTGATGGGGAAGAGTACCTTCGCCTTAGGCTTGGAGGGATAAGCTCCCGGTCCACAACCTCCAGCTTGGACCCCTCCCACATCGCCTCCAGTTGGCAGACCGTACGTATCCAAACCTTAGGGTTGGATCGTCGTTGCACATTAGGATCTTAACCCCATTTAGCCACCCAGCACCATCGAACGTGGACGCGGGGTCTTCCTCCATGTGTGCAAACAGTGCGTCGACGAGATGCGCGTGCACAAGCTTCCACTGTGCCGCTGACATCTTGCCGTTTTCCTCGCTCCGGTCGATGAGTGCGATGATCAAATGTCGTTTGGTCACATCGCTGACCTTCGCTTTCGGTTTCGATGGCTTCTTGGCCACTTTCGGTGGAGGGGCTGCACTCTTGGGCCCGCGTTGCCGCTTGCTCCAGAGTGTCTTTAATGGCACTCTCAGTCGAGCGTTGCCTCTTGGTGGCCATAATCTCCTCCACCTTATTGGCATATTCGCCATTCGACGCCCTCATCTGTGGCATCTGTGCGTAATGTAGTCGGCCCTCCTCTACTCTCTGCTCGGCCCAGGCTAGCTTGACCTTCTCCTCCTGGGAGATATCTGCTTTACCTTGCAGCCGGCTTTTGATATTGAGGGCCGCTTTGTATTGTGCTTTGGCCTTCATCCCCTCCTTGGAACGCTTCGGCCCTTCCCTACGCAGGGAGCTGGTGCCTGGTTCCGGCGAGCGGAGAAGGCACTCTTCCTCCGTCCTGCTCAGAGAGAGTACGCTCTCCAGATCCGTGTCTGTGTCGACTACGGCATCTGTGCATCTCCGCAGGCTGCGGAGTGAGTTGTTTTTGTTGTTGTTGATGTGGCAGTAGCTTTACAACTGACTTGGCCTGCTCCCGCCAAGTCTGAGGTGTGACCGCTGGCGACAGGCAGAGAGGATTGCTTCTCCCCGTGCCCGCCGATGGTAGCAGTCACGCTTCCCACCGACGTTTGGGTTGACATCCCAACCCGTGCTTTATCCATCTTCGCCTCCATATTTGGCCCGAGGGTCCATACTGGTTAATATTTTTCGAGGGGACCACCCCCTAGCGTTTTAGGCCTGACCGACAGGCACCTCTAGGCATGGCCCTGGTTCGGCTCCCCCGACTTTGAATCGGAAGACGCCGGACCATAGCCCTAGCTAGACACTGCATTTCCCCGGACAGAGCAAGTGCATTACCCTTGTCCGGGGTAATGCAGTGTCCATTGCCCAGCCGGCACCCTCGTGGAGGGTTCAGCTAGAGGGTTTTCGCCAGCCCTATTACAAATAAGTTTAATAATTTCATTTGTGACAATTATTTTAGGATTACTAAGCTATAAAGCCATTAAATTTAAGAAACCTCTTAAGGGAATCACTGTTAAATGTATTAACCCCTAATAGAAGCAAAAGAGGATCCAACCTCAGCCACCGCAGATCCACAGTCAAGTCGAGGAATTCGCCTAAATCTGGTAACATAAAGATATTCAGGCAGGCTCTGTTTTTCACTTACTTTTGAGGTTTACGTTTTCAGTCAAAACGTTTCGTTTTCGCTTTAAGGTGTTGTTGTTGTTGCCCTGGCCAATTTTTTCCGAGCCAAATTTGAGGTTGGGTTAAAATCAAATTATTTATAAAGAAAGCAAAAATTAAGTTATATAGGTATCAAGTTTATGTTAATGTAACTGTGGAGATAATGTTTTTTATCCCTGATCGGCGACTAATTATGACTCTCCAATACCGGCGATTTGAACGTGAGACGGATGAGGATCTAACAGCAGCTAATTGGCGAGTCTCTATGTTATCAAGTTGACCTAAGAAGCGATCCATAACGGCCTCTGACATATACGATTGCTGTAGCTCAAAGAGCAATTGAGCTCTTATAGCTCTTACAATTGGCAAAACCGACCATGAAACCTGTGTGTTGGTGAGAGACAGAGTGAGAAAGAATGAAACTGTTTTCTTGATTCTGGCTATAATAATTATACGATCTGGTCCAGATATATAACATATAGTCATGCTCTACGATTCTGCGCTTTCAGTTTTCTCGTATCTTTGAAATTATGGATGTCACAGATTTTCGCCTTGTGTGGAGGCGGAAGTGGGCGGGGCAAAGCTTTGAAATATTCTCGTAACATTGACACATCACAGAAGTACGGATGTAAAACGTCGTTGCTCTAGCTCATTGAGCTAGAGCACTAGGCGCTGATAGGGACGGACAGACAGACAGGGCTTAATCGACTCGGCTATTGTCGGAAACGATTCCTTCTGGACTTTACACACATCCACTTTTACCAGAAATCTAATATACCCCAATACTCATTTTGAGAATTGGGTATAAAAACTAAGAATAATATCTAGCGAAGGTAATTTAGAAGATAAATTCACCAAGTTCGAATTAATTATTTATACTTATAATCATGAAATCAAACATAATACCACGAATAGGACACCAGCAGATATATTTATTTATGCAATCAGTCTGTCGGGTCAAGCAGCTTAAATATTTTAAATTATTGCCAGTGGTGCGGCCCAAAGGAAATGCATTTTGGTGTTGTCGTTTCCAATGCCCCCACAGCAAAGATCGTTTGCTACCGCATATGCGCATGCAGCGGAATTCTTTCGTCTCCTTATATCGCAATCTCTCGTACTCGGCTTAACAGCGTGCCCGAGCAGCTCTAACGCTTTCGGGCTATCATACGCTCTCGCTCGCGTCTAAGCTTGCTTCATAGGGCCCGGCAATTTAGCCCGCCAGCCCTTGCATGGGCAGTCTTGAGCTAACCGTCGCAGCTATCGTTCGCCCAGTCATCCCCATATGTACATACGCGATAAGTTGGTTTACCTTTGCAAATAAATTGTGAATTATAAACAGCCTCTAGACTTTTATTAACTTCAAATTACAACAGTTATTAAAAACGATTAATAGCTTAATATTTGGTGACCCCGACGTGATTGTGCAATAAATAATCCATCAGGGCAATCACAAACTAATATAGCATTCAGAGATCTAAACTAATTGCCATCTCAACCAGTGTCATCGACCACATAAGTTATCCATACATATATACACCGGCCTCTCCTGCATATTCGGTAGTGCACGTAACTGTTGGCTTGCGCTTCTCTTTTCGGTCATCTTCCCAGTAGCCTTTGTATATACAGTTCGTACATAGCTGTAGCTTGCTGGGCTCGGTTCTTGTCGTCTATTGCTCGTGTTACTCTTTGCGATCATATACCCGCTAGAGACGTTGGTCTTCCTGCTAACGCTGCCGCTAGCATGGAAATTAATGCTGCTAACGAAATTCCAATGACCAGTGACCAAAACAGGGTGTCTTTTTATACCCGATACTCAAAATGAGTATTGGGGTATATTAGATTTGTGGTAAAAGTGGATGTGTGTAACGTCCAGAAGGAATCATTTCCGACCCTATAAAGTATATATATTCTTGATCAGCATCAATAGCCGAGTCGATTGAGCCCTGTCTGTCTGTCCGTCCGTCTGTCCGTCCCCTTCAGCGCCTAGTGCTCAAAGACTATAAGAGCTAGAGCAACGCTGTTTTGGATCAAGACTTCTGTGATATGTCACTGCTACAAAAATATTTCAAAACTTTGCCCCGCCCACTTCCGCCCCCACAAAGTACGAAAATCTGTGGCATCCACATTTTTAAAGATACGTTATGACCATATCTTTTAGACTGCATAATCTGAATTGGATCGTATTATTATTATAGCCAGCATCAAGAAAACAATTTCATTTTTTCTCGCCCTGTCTCTCTCTAACACACACGTAGCATAGGCGGCTTTGCTTAGAGTAAAACATTAGCGCCTAGATCTCAGAGACTATAAAAGCTAGAGCAACCAAATTTGGTATCCACACTCCTAATATATCAGACCGAGACGAGTTTGTTTCAAAATTTTGCCACACCCCCTTCCGCCCCCGCAAAGGATGCAAATCTGGGGATATTCACAAATCTCAGAGAGTATTAAGGCTAGAGTAACCAAATTTAGTGTCCGTACCCTGTTAGATGTCACTATAAAACGTATATCTCAAAATTTCGCCCAACCCCCTTCCGCCCACACAAAGAACGAATATCTGTTGCATCCACAATATTGCAGATTCGAGAAAACTAAAAACGCAGAATCATAGATAATGACCATATCTATCAGGTTTCTGAATCTGGATCAGATCAGATCATTTTTATAGCCAAAAGGAACAAATCAATTTGCAGTGGCTACGCAGCGCCAGACGTCACGCTCAGACTGATTTTCTGTCTCACTCGCACGCACTCTTTGTCGTGTCGTTTAATATTAGCGGCGTCTGCCGGAGGAGAGCCATACTGACTTAGTATCGGGTATAACCGTAGAGTTGCGGTGTCCGCAGCAACTCACAACGTTCCCCCTCGTTTGAAGCTTAAGTCAACGGAATTATGCGAGAAAATAAAAAGGTTAGCTACCGCTTGGCAGAATGAGTCGTCGGACTGTGACTACTACATGCTCGTGGTAAAGCAAGAACAAGTCGAGAATTTGATCGAAACGAAATTCACAGTAGTTTGTGTGACATTTTTGAGTCACTTGCCAGCTCGCTGAAGGCGGCGATTATGAGGGAAATGCCTAAGAGTAGCGGCCGCATTCCGTTTCATTCTACCTTGGCTGGAGGAAACACTACGGTTGAGTTTGCCGGCTCGCAATTTTCTACCTCACCGTAGACAAGTAGCATCCCTGCCTCCTATACAATTGCCGACGTTTAGCGGCGGGTATGCAAACTGGACGGACTTCTATTCAATGTTTGCCACCATCATCGACAGCCATCCGGACTTAGGTTAGGTTAGGTTCAGGCGGTAGCCTGGGAGAGTGATGAAACCCACCCAAGCTCACTTGGACCTATGGAAGGTCCGTTGTGGTGCCGCATGGGCGTGTGCCCCTTCCCAGTGCCTAGAAACCGTGGTGAAACAGGCTGTTGCAAATTAAGGGCAGTCCCATCCGGAGGCTTGGATGAATCTGGACAAGGTCCCCGGTTTGATTTCGGACAGGTCCGAAATGTCTGTTAGGAAAGCAGCCCCGAGAAAACGAAGACGACGATTTCCAAGGGCCGGGCAGTGGCAGAAGAAGTGGGGGACCGATTCCTCTTCTTCCTCGTCGCGACAACTCCTGCAGAAGTCGTTATGAGGGATTGACAGTGTAGAGGCATGAGTGCCAATCTGCCAGTGTCCCGTAATGGCTCGAGTAACTGCAGAGCACTGTGCTCTGCTGAGCCTATACAGCTCGGCTGAGCGCTTCTTCGATCGATATGGCCATATCAATCTTGAGATTTTACAGGAAACTGATTGCTGCCATCTCCTATTGGCATTTTGCTCAAACAATTCGTGCGTGAGGAGCCTGCACGTAGCCAGAGGCATCGCTACCTGCTCCCTCTCCATAAGGAGAGGAATTGTAGTACCCTGCCTTGCTAGCTCGTCGGCGGCGTCGTTCCCCTCGATGTCCCTGTGGCCTGGGACCCATATAAGGAAGAGGTCTAACTGATCTGCGATCTCGTGCAGAGACCTGCGGCAGTCATTTACAGTCGCTGAGTTCGACGATATTGAGCCTAGAGCTTTAATAGCTGCTTGGCTGTCCGAGAAAACGCACACTAAGTGCGTGTCTAGAAGTAGTTTGGAGACGATGGAAATGGCCTCCTTGATGGCTACAACCTCCGCTTGGAACACACTGCAGTGGTCCGGGAGCCTGAAGCAATGACTGCACTAGACTACGCCTCCCACGCGGCCGTCTAGCTTTGAGCCATCAGTATAGAAGTGAACCGCATTTGCGGGTCCTGGTTCGCCCATCTCCCAGTCCTCCCTAAGTGGGATTGATACCTGGAAAGGCGTCGAGAGGTGATCACTAGGGACACAATAATCTGTCCTCTCTGGTACTTGCGGGTGTCTCGTCAGGATTCCCGAGTGCCCGACCGCGGACGCTTTCCACAGTCTGGCTTCTCTCATTCTGAGTGCGGAAAGTGTTGCCACTTTCTTTCCCATGAGATCTATGGGGAGGAGGTCCAGCACAGTATCCAGGGCTTCCCCTGGAGTAGTGCGTAGCCCGCCAGTTATGCATAGCTCTGCCATGCGTTGAACTCTGCTGAGTTTGTTGAGGCATGTCCTTTTGTCTAAGGCTGGCCACCATACTACCGCTCCATAGAGCATGATCGGTCGTATGATGGTGGTGTAAAGCCACCGAACTATATAGGGGGTCATTCCCCATCTTAGTCCGATGGCTTTCCTGCAAGTATAGAGGGCTACTGTGGCCTTCTTTACTCTATCCTCTATGCTCAATTTCCAATCGAGCTTTCTATCGAGGATTAGACCAAGATACTTGGCGTTGTTGCTGAAGATTAGCGCTTCCCCACATAGTCTTGGGGGAATCAGTGCCGGGACTTTGTACTTCCTAGTGAAGAGCACCAGTTCCGTTTTAGACGGGTTGACGCCTAACCCGCATTTGTCTGCCCATTTTGACATCTTCATGAGAGTGCTTGTCAGGCACTCACACAGCGTCTGCGGGAATTTACCCGAGAATGCTATAGCAACATCGTCCGCATACGCCACCACGCGGCAGCCACCCCCCTCTATCTCCCGCAGCAGTTCGTTCACTGCCACGTTCCATAGGAGGGGCGAGAGGACTCCGCCCTGCGGGGTGCCTCTACTGACAAATCTGGTGGACGTTGACGTCCCCAGTGATGCCTCAACCGTCCTGCATTGTAGCATCTGATCGATCAGGCTCACCGTCCGGGAGTCAACCCCCAGGTCCGTCAGTGCACCCGTGATGGCGGTCGGTAGGATGTTATTAAAGGCGCCTTCTATGTCCAGGAAGGCTACCAGGGTGTACTCCTTACAGTTGAGGGACGCTTCTATGATCGATGTGATCGTGTGTAGGGCCGTTTCGGTGGATCTTCCTTTCCGATAGGCATGCTGGGAGTCTGAGAATAGACTAGGCGGAATATTTACCGTGAGATGCATCCCCAAAAGCCGTTCCATCGTCTTCAGAAGGAAGGACGATAGACTTATGGGTTTGAAATCTTTGGGGGCAGTGTGCGAGGGCTTGCCTGCCTTGGGGATGAAGACGACTTTGGTATGAAGCCAGGTTTCCGGGATATATCCATGGGAGAAGATTCCCTCGTATATCCTTTTGAGCCAATTAGTGCCTTTTTGTCCAGCGTGAATCAGTTGGGTAGGGATGGTGCCATCTGGTCCCGCGGATTTGTATGGTTTGAAGCTTTTTATTGCCCAGGAAATGTTCTCCTGGCTTAGCAGGTTCATGATACCACTTGAGGCAACGGAGGGAGCCGCGATGTAGTGTGGTCTGTTTTCATCGCAGCCGGGAAAGTGGGTGTTAAGGAGAAGATTTAGCGACTCATTACTGGACGTTGTCCATGATTGGTCGGCGTTCTTCAGATAACCCAGAGTGGGTGTAGTCTTCGAGAGAACTTTGCGCAAGCGCGAGGGTTCCGAGTTATTCTCAATGTCGCTACAGAACTTACGCCATGAGGCGCGTTTGGTTTTCCTCAGTTCTTTATTGTAAACTGACAGACTGGCCTTGTAATCGGCCCAGTTCTGCTCAGCGTTTTCGGCCTTAGCTTTATTGAAGAGTCTTCGGGAGGCTTTCCGGAGTTCCCTCAGTTTCGGATTCCACCATTCAGGTTTCTTCCGGCCTCTGCTCTTGCTAGAGGGGCAGGATTTATCGAGCGCCTCATTGCAGGCGTCGGTAAATAGTTTAACAAGATGAGTCGTGGCTTCCCTGGAGATCTCCTCCTCAGGTGGAGTCTCAGGGAGAACACGACAGAGATGGTCTGAGTACCGAGCCCAGTTTGTCCGCCTAAGGTTCCGAAATTGAGCTGGTCTCGGTAGTGAAAAAGAGAATACGGTTTCCACGTACCTGTGGTCCGAGAAGGAGTGCTCTTCCAGGACCCTCCAGGATACGATGTTCCCGTGTAGCTCATGAGAGGCAAGTGTGAGGTCCAGGACCTCCTTGCGGTTTTTAATAATGAAGGTGGGATCACTCCCCCTATTTAAAAGGACCATCTGAGTGGTCAGTAAATAGTTGAAAAGGTACTCACCCCTTTCGTTGGTGTCAGTGCTTCCCCACTGGCAGTGGTGTGCGTTGGCGTCGCATCGTACGATTAGGCCGGTGTCCTTGGCCTCGCAGTCTGTGATTAGCGCCCTGAGCGCCTGTGGAGGGGGGTCTGGTTGGTCGTGACCGATGTACGTGGAGCAGATTCTCAGTGAGCACCCCTGGCCTTTGAGGCTCACTGCTGTTTGGTCTTCATTACTGAAATTTGGGAGCAAAAATAAGTGCAAATCTCTTTTTGCAAGGATGCAGGTGCGAGTTTTACCTGCGGAGTCAGCTACGTATAGCTTATAGTCAGGAGTCCTCAGACCGGAGACCCTGTTTCCGAGGATCCAAGGCTCCTGAATGAGGACTATGTCGGCTCCACCCTTGGCTAGGTGGAGCAGGAGAGCAGCGCATGCTGCCTTACAATGGTGGAGGTTTATCTGCAGGAGTATCAGTGACATTCCTGAGGTCCACCTCCACCATTGTCCTGTCGTGGTCGCTCTCCGAAGAGTCCAACTCCTCCGCGACCCCGATGTGTTTGAGATCCCTAGTGAGATCGCTCACGTCTGAGACGTAACCATCTAAGATGTCATCCGACACCACTGATGCCACGTCTGACACCGCAGGCTTGATCTCCATACTAGGGATCTCCGGGGGCTCCAGGTCTGGCTCGACCGTCGGCTGCATGCCTTTGGAGTCCGACTTGTACGGTACTACGACTACTTTCTTGTAGCCGTAGTCCAAAGCGCCCTCCGTGTCGTGGAGAAGTCTGACCGACTCCTCGTTCAGGACGAGGATAATTTGGCGCCTCTGCCCGTTGCTCTCCTCTACTTTGGCCACCTTCCAATCGGCTGTGGGAAGGTGGGGGTTGCAGACCTGCAGAATCCGGAGAATCTTATCCGGCTCTGCAGGCTTCGCCGAGACCCACGCTCTGGCCCTCGGCTTGCTGGGGATGTCCTCCCACTTCACGACCTCCAGCTGGGCTCCTGGGTAGACCTCCTTGAGCGACGCTACCGCCTTCGCGTAGAGGGCCGCCGAGCGAGCATCTTGGCAGGCGATGGCTTTCACCCTGCCTTGGTGCCACCCGGCGTCCTCACACTTGGGCGGTGGTCCTCCATTCTCCTCCAACTCCTGGAGGAAACGGTCTTGGAGCTCGTTTTCCACGAGGTGCCACTTGTCCCTAGGGATCTGTTCGTCTTTAGAGCCCCTGTCTAGGACTCCAATCAGGGTTTTTCCCCTCGCCACCTCGGCAAACGAGCGGTTGCTCAATGTCTTTGTCCTCTTGGCCTGTTGGGCTTGTGTGGCGGTGTCCTCCGCCGAGCGTTGCCGCTTGCTTGGGGCCTTGGCTGTGGCCTTGCCAGCTTTGGCTGGCTGGTAGTCGGGCAGGACTGTCTTGGCCCATCGCCGCGATTCGATTCCCTGGGCAGACGCCAGGAACACCGGGTCGTCGTTGCCCAGGATGAAGGCCGCACGTCTTTTGTCCTGAAACTTGGGCCTATCTTTCGAGGCAGAGGCGCCGCCTGCCGCGGTTGTCAAGGGGTTCCCGGTCCCAAGGGGTCCGCCAGCCGCGATATCGCTCTGCATGGTCGCCCCCCCCCGGTAACCGGGTCGCCCTTGGGGCCCCCCGACGTGGATTGGCCCGATTGGCTTTTCGGTCCTCTCCTCACAGCGCCTGCTGCCTCGAGACGGTGGACCGACTTAGTCTCCTTCCCCGTCTTTTTGGGCACTGGTTTCCCAGATGCGTTTGTAGAGGGATGGTCTTTTCCCTCCGGCACTTTAGGAGGAGTGCCGTGCTCCTTTGCGGTGTTTTTTGTGTTTATGTTTAAATTTGGCATATTTGGTCCCACGAGTAGGCGGGAAGGGGTTAGTCGCCCGAGGCATAGCCCGCGTGCCCCGGGAAGCCTTATTAAAACTGGAGGTCGGCAGGTATCCAGAGTCCGCATATAAGCGACCGAGCACCCCCTCGGCCATGCATCCCTCGGCATATGACAGTGTCACCTTGGATTGGGGTTATTTCACTGAGAGTTTTCTTCTCTCCGCCCGACTACAATTAGCCAGCATCCTGGCAGAGACATGACCGTACCAGGACCTGTTTCCAGCCGCCCTCACGGGGAGAGTATAGCCGCACTTCCGCCGGTGTGTACAGTTACGGCGGGTGCCGGTTCGCTCGTGCCCACCTGTATCCTATGACGCGGAGCACAGTCGCCTTGGATCCAGGGCAAGCCATGAACCCGAGGCGCCCGTGCCCCTTTCCGAGTCTACAGTTGTGACGAGCCGACCCGACATCCGTTTATCCCCCTATAGCACCCGACGGCTGACGGCCTTAACAAACAAAGAAAAGCTCCAGCATTTGCGTTCCTGTCTGCGGGATTCGGCATTGGAGACTGTTCGGTCGCTGGAAATCTCGGATGGCAATTATGCTGTGGCATTAGATTTTTTGGAAAACAGATTCAATAATCGGCGATTGGTCTTTCAGGCACACATCAATGAGATCTTGGCGCTCCAGACTGTGGAACCTGGGTCAGTGGTCATGCTTCGGGAGCTTTCAGACAAGTTCAATTCACATATGCGCGCGCTCCATGGTTTGGGCCCCACTGAGCAGATCGCCGGATGCATCGTCGTGCAGGAACTTCTCCGAAAACTGGATCCAGCGAGCCAAGAGAAGTGGGAGGAACGATTCAACGACCCCGCATTCGCAAACTTAATTCCGTCGTGGGAATCTATGGCCTCGTGCTTGGAGCAGCGATGCAGATCATTGGAGACGATGGACTTTTCTATGGCAAGCTATGCCAAAGCATAATAATTCTAGGTCCACATTGGTTTCAACGAACCAAACCGTAGCACGCTGCGCGCTGTGCAACGATGGTGCTCACGAGGTCCAGCACTGTCAGAAGTTTAAAGCGCTGACCCCCACAAATCGGCATAAAGAAGCCAAGCGGCTTTCGTTGTGCTTAAATTGTCTCAGAACAGGGCATCGATTACTTCAGTGCACCTCGAACAACTGTCGTACCATACCCTCATTCATTTTGGTAGCCCTGAAGATACCGTAGTCCAAGGGAAATCAGCGCCGTATACTCTATCTCAGTATGCGCTGTCTGAGTCTACGCCGTCTGAGCATACCACTGAGCCCTCTACTTCAGCGTCTACCTCGTCTGCCCTTATTGCTCAAGATCTCAGGAATGGTGTTGTTCTACTTGCCAAGGCTACGGTCTTAGTCAAAAATCGTTCCGTAGATTTAGTTCCCTGCCGAGCGTTGCTGGATTCCGCCTCGCAGTTGCATCTAATAACTTCTCGTTTCGCGAATCAGCTTCAGCTTCGAAAAATGAAATCATCGACTGCAGTCTCGGAAATAGGCGACTCTACCTTCGTCACGGATGGATTTCCGGTCAACGTTAGCCTGCACTCTCGCTCATTGGATTACTCATCTCCGAAGAATAACCGATCGACAGCCAAGCTTTGGAATTGACACTCAAAACTGGAACATTCCATCGAACATACCACTAGCTGATCCGGAGTTTTATAATGCTTCTTCGGAGGTTTTGGGAGGTAGAAAATTGCATCGAACCAATAATAAAGAAGAGCTAGATTGTGAAGCACACTTTGTGCAGCATTTCCGTTGACTACATAAAGGCGATTATTGTGTTCGGCTGCCAGCAAAATATAATTTGGATCTCCTTGGAGAATCTTACAATCAAGCTCTTCGTAGATTCCTGACCCTTGAGAGAAAGTTAGATCGTCGCCCTGGTGTTAAATCTCAGTATGTAGCATTTATAAAGGAGTACCTTGATTTAGGCCATATGTCTCAGGTTCTTACCCAGTCAATCAGAACCTGCTGGTATTTTTTGCCTCACCATTGCGTCATGAAAGAAGATAGTTCTACGACCAAGCTTCGCGTCGTTTTTGATCGATCCGCTTCAACCTCATCTGGATATTCCCTGAACGTTTTAATGGCTGGTCCCGTAGTCCAACTAAAACTGTTTCATATTCTTACTCGATTTCGGTCATACGCCGTTGCGATTACGGGAGATATCTGTAAGATGTATCATTGTGTAAGAGTCTCGACCGAGGATAGCAACTTGCAGTGTATTCTGTGAAGAAACTCCAGGGAAGAAGACTGGCGTGTGTTTCAATTGGACACCGTTACTTATGGGACGAAGCCTGCCTCCTATTTATCTGTGCGAGCGATGCATCAGTTGGCAATGGACGAGCAGACGGCGTTTCCAGTTGGAGCTGAAATCCTTCGCCGTGACTTCTACGTGGATGACTTGATATCTGGAGCCAGCTCTCAGGAGGAGGCTATCCGAATTCGGGAGCAAACTACTTGTCTAGAGGTCAGTTCAGATTGAGGAAATGGTGTTCGAACGTCCCTGCTGTGCTGGATGGAGTTCCGGAAGAGGACAAGGAAACATTTTTGAAGTTCGACGATGGCAGCCATGTGACTAAAACTTTAGGATTTACGTGAGATCCGGTTTCTGATCTACTATTATTTTCGTTCTCGGCCCTTCAATCTTTTTTGAATTCCTGCATCCATAGCGCGATTCTACGATCCTCTCGGACTAGCTGGTCCCGTAACTACTAAATCCAAAATCTTTCTCCAGCGTTTGCGCCAAGAGAAGTTGTCCTGGGATGAAAGCCTTCCAGTCGCACTGAACACCGCGTGGCAGGAAATATTTCCTCGGCTTGTAGTCCGTCCAGACTCTACGCTGGAAATTCACGGATTTTGCGATGCCAGCATCGAGGCTTATGGTGCATGCATTTCCAGTCGCACTGAACACCGAATGGCAGGAAATATGTTCCAGTTTTGGTCAGATTCGTCGAGTTGAATTTCCTCGGCTGTACTCCTTCCAGACCCTACGCTGGAAATTCACGGATTTTGCGATGCCAGCATCGAGGCTTATGGTGCATGCATTTATGTCGTGTCCAAGGGTCAGCATTCCAGCAGTCACTTACTTTGTGCCAAATCTCGTGTGGCTCCTTTGAAGGCACTTACAGAACCAAAGTTGGAGCTTTGTGGAGCGGAGTTGCTGGCTAGGCTCATATCTGAGATAGCTGGAATGAATGTCTTCAAGGGAAGGTGTTACTGTTGGTGTGATTCTACCTTTGCGCTCTCTTGGATTCGGGACGAGCCGTCAAGATTTAATATTTTTGTTGCAAATAGAGTGTCAACGATTCAGGAAATGACCGAAAAAATGGAATGGCGCTATGTTCCCACAGCTTTAAACCCAGCCGACATTCTGTCTCGAGGGGCTCATCCGACTGAGCTAAATGAGTCACCTCTTTGGGCTCATGGTCCTCCATTTCTTTGCGGCTCCTCAGATGACTGGCCACACCGGATACATTCACAAGTTTTGCTACCGAATTCGGCGCCCCGGACTCACTGTCTCAGACATTGAACATGGAACCCAGGTATTGCTACGACTAGTCCAGCGTACTCAGCTATGGGAGGACATGAAGTCACTGCGGGCAAGGGGAGCAGTCTCCTCATCGAGCTCAATCGCATAGCTATCGCCATTCATGGATCAGTTTGGACTTCTCAGGGTAGATGGTCGATTGAAAAACTCTTCGTTGGATTTTGATGGCCGTCATCCAATCATCTTGCCCAGCAGCCATCCACTGACTCTTGCAATAATCTCCCATTTTCAGGAGCGGAATCTGACGCTGGTCCTCGAGCTTTGCTTGGACTAATTCGATCCCAATATTGGCCTATTGGCCGTCAGCCATCGGGTGCTACAGGGGGACAAACGAATGACGGGTCGGCACGCACAACTGTGAACTCGGAACTGAGGCGCAGGCGCACCCCCCCTAGGACACAGAGGGTTGCGAGCGAACCGTCACCCGCCGTAACTGTGCACACCGATGGAAGTGCGACTATACTCTTGCCGTGAGGGCGGCTGTAAACAGGTCCTAGCATGTAGCCGTTCATGTCTCTGCTAGGATGCTGGCGAATGGTAGTCGGGCGGAGAGAAGAAAACTCTCAGTGAAATTACCCCAATCCAAGGTGACACTGTTATATTCCGAGGGATGCATGGCCGGGGGGGTGCCCGGTCGCTTATATGCGGACTCTGGATACCTGCCGACCTCCAGTTTAAATCAGGCTTACCGGGTCAAGCGGGCTATGCCTCGGGTGACCATCCCCTTCCCGCCTACTCGTGGGAAATACTATGTCAAACACTCAAAATATAAAAACAAACAAAACCGTAAAGGAGCTCGGTACTCCTCTTAAAGTACCGGAGGGACAAGCCAATACCTCTGCACCAGCGCCTGGGAAACCGGGTCCAAAGAAGACGGGGAAGGAGACTGAGTCGGTCCACCGTCTTCAGGCAGCAGCCGCATCGAGGGGGGGGGCCCGAAAAGCCAATCGGGTCCCTCCAAGTCGGGTGGCTCCAAGGGCGAAGCGGATACCGGGGTGGCTGCCAAGCTGAGCGCAATCGCGGCTGGTAAGCGCACCGGGACCGAAGAACCCATGGGAGCCCCGGCGGGCAGCGTCTCTGCACCACGGGGAGGAAAGCCGTCGTACCAGGACAGGAGACGAGCGGCTTTCATCCTGTCCAACGAAGACCCGAACTTCAGGGCGTCAGCCGAAGGAAAGGAGCAGATGCTGTGGGCCTCCTCAATCCTTCCACTGTTCCAGCCAGCCAAAGCCGGAAAGGGCGCAGCCAAGGCCCCCAACAAGCGGCAACGCTCAGCGGAGGACCCCGCAAATCAGCCAGGCCAAGCCCAGCAAGCCAAGCGGGTGAAGACCCACCTCACGAACCGGTCGTTCGCTGAGGTGGCGAGGGGCAAGACCTTGATCGGTGTCCTGGACAGGGGCGCCGAGGACGGCAATGTCCCTCGCGATAAGTGGCACCTGGTGGTGAACGAGCTCCAGGACCGGTTCCTACTGGAACTGGAGGAGAACGGCGGACCACCGCCAAAGTGTGAGGACGCAGGGTGGCATCAATGCAAGGTGAAAGCCATCGCTTGCCAAGACGCTCGCTCTGCGGCCCCCTACATGAAGGCGGTGGCGGCCCTCAAAGAGGTCTATCCAGGGGCGAAACTGGAGGCCGTGAAGTGGGAAGATGTCCCTAGTCGCCCGAGAGCCAGAGCGTGGGTTCGGCTAAGCCTGCAGAGCCTGAGAAGATCCTCAGGTTACTGCAGGTCTGCAACCCCCACCTTCCTACAGCCGATTGGAAGGTGGCAAAGGTGGAGGATATCCAAGGGCAGAGGCGCCAGATAATCCTCGTCCTAAATGAGGAATCCATTGATCTCCTCGCAAAGTCGGACGGTGTAGTGGATTATGGCTACAAGAAGGTCACCATATCCACTTACAAGTCCGATCGCAAGGGCAGGCAAGCGGAGGTCGAGCCAGACCCGGAGCTGCCGGAGATCCCGAAAGAGGGGGAACGGATCAAAAATCCGTTCTCTTTCGTAGTGATCAGACGTGTTTTTGTTTTGCGCTCCGCATTTTATCCTTTTGTTTCGAATAAACAGCCGGAGTTTTCCTAACTAAATTCTAATTATACTCCCTAACCAGACAACAATCTGGAAACCAATTCTTTTACGCGAGTGCATGCCTTTTGATTTGTGTTAAAATATTATTTAACTTTTTATTTTTCGGCGTCGGCTTGTGTTGTGTTGTGTTGTTGCAGTGAGTGAGTATTGCATTGCAGTCCGCTCTCGTCTGGTAGCTTTTGTTGTCTTATCACTCTCTCGCTATCACCTCAACCTCAATAACTGTTCTTTCTCTCTCGCTCTTTCAACTTTCTGAGCAATAGCGCTCTCTGTCTAGTAGCTCTCGCTATAACCGCTCTCCACTCTGCTCTCTTTTTTTTCTTACCAATTCCGCTTTGAGCGTTGTCTGGCACATTGGTCTGATACCAATTTGTTTTGGAAATTTTTAATTTTTTTGATTTTAATTTTTTTTTGCAAATTTTCTTAAGAAAATATTTAAATAATAAAAATAATAAAAATGGAATTCGCTGTGGTCTGCGCCAAAAAAACCTGCAAGAAGCAGATCACTCACGATCAGCCGAATGTCCCCTGCTGGCTCTGCGACAGCGTAGTCCACGCAAAATGCGCGGGATTTTCTGGCCTCGTGAGTGATGCTATAGCCAAACGTAATGGCTTGCATTACAGTTGCGAGGCATGCCGTGCGGTGGAGAAAGACATGGTGGCTTTCATGGGGCAGACGCGGAGTGGCTTTAAGGAGCTGACTTCAAAAACCAATACGATCGGCTCCTAGCCATGGAGGCTCAGTTTAGCGGTTTAAAACTGCTGAATGAGTCTCCGAGGCGCAAAAAGGTCACTCCGCGGGACCTGCAAGTGCCAACCGTCACTCAGCCGTGCGCCGCCGAAAAACTGACTCCGACCACTCCAAGTGTGCAGCAGTTGATCTCGTTTGCCACTCCAAAGGCAACGAAAGCTGCTGGCGATGCAGATTCGGTAGCCGAATTCATCGCCTCGGAGAATGTGCAGCCAAGTACGTCTGCAGCGTCCGTGTCCGTGGTGTCCGCAAGTTCCCTAGTTGTCCCGTCCATCCCGATCCCACCAGTAAATAGACGTTCCGGACCTCCGGATATTGCCACCACAGGTACTAGACCTGTGGTGACTAAACCACTGGTGGGAGTCCCACCAAAACGACAAGTTTTTGTTTCACGGCTGGCCCCTGACCTCACATCTAATGATGTAACTGCTTTCATTCAAAGCAAAATAAAAGCCGTGGGTTTAAAGGTGGAGAAATTTAACTTCTCTTATGCCAGGGAGATAGCGTCGTTTAAGATAAGCATCTCCCCAACTCAATTTGACACCATTTGCTCCACCAAATTTTGGCCGGAGCATTTGGTGGTGAAGGAGTTTAAGGCTAAGAAGAAGAATAGGCCCCCCATATCGCTTCCAAATCTTTCCAGCGTGCCACCCTCAACCTCAACTTCATCTTCCTCAACTTCCCGTCTTGCTCCAACCTTTCCAAAAAACTAACTTCTCTTTTAGTAACCTATCAGAATGTAAGAGGCTTGCGTAGTAAGCTCAGCATTCTTTTCCGGGATAGTGTTGCATTTGCTTCCCACGTTATTGTGTTTACTGAAACCTGGTTAAAGCCGGACATTCTTAGTTCCGAGGTTTTGGCAGGTCGGTACACAACCTTTAGAAAGGACCGTTCGTCTCGACGTGCAGGAGGGGTTCTAATTGCAGTGGACTCTTACTTCACGTCAGAACACTTCACAGTCCAAGTTCAACAGGAACTGGAATTCCTGTGTCTAAAACTGATTCTTCCCGCTTTCGCTATATTCATTACTTGCTCGTATATCCCACCTTCTTCGGATATTTCAATTTATGAGCAGCACTTGTCCGCTTTAACCGCTGTTGCTTCCTCGCTATCTGATAAAGATCGTATGATAGTTCTTGGTGACTTCAACTTGCCAGGAACTGTTTGGTCTTCGGTAAACGAGTCTAGTATCCTAGTGCCCATGTCACGACATGACTTTGTTGACGGCTTGCTTGACCTGTCCCTGTCTCAAGTCAATCATGTGAAAAATTCCTTGGGTCGATTGCTTGATCTATGCTTTGTATCGGATCCGACCATAGTGTTGTTAACCCGAGCCCTTCCGTTCACTATACCTGAAGACGCCTACCACCCTACTTTCGAGGTGTCGCTAGACATAGGACCAACTGTATTGGATCGGTCGAGTAGACTACCTGAACGTGTCCGCTGCTTTCGTAAAGCCGAGTTTGCGAAGCTTAATAACCTAATTAGGGATTTTGATTGGTCCGCTTTGTACTTGTGCACTGATGTCACAAAAGGCACAAACATTTTTTACAATGCTCTTGGCACATTTTTTGATTCTTGTGTCCCGCTTTCTTGTCCGATTAGATCTGGAAAACCCCCTTGGTTTACCAAAGAGTTATCCAGTCTAAAAAACTTAAAATCAAGACTTTATAAAAAATTTCAAGAAGTGGGTTCTCCTACTTCTCACTCTCGTTATGTAATAGCTCGGTCAAACTTTTCAGTTCTTAATGCTCAATGCTATAAGAACTACCTATCTCGTTGCAGGATACGTTTTTCTCAGGACCCTAAACAGTTTTACTGCTTCGTAAACAGTAAGCGTAGAACGTCCGCACACCCATCCTCGCTATCATTTTGTAATACGTCGGCAAATAATGATCAGGCAATTGCCGATCTTTTTACCCAGTTTTTCCAAACCACCTATTCTGAGGAACGCTACTCTGGTCAACCGTACCCATACGGATTACCGAGGTCGAACGGCATTTTCAGTACCTTGTTAAATGAATATTCCCTACTTCAAGATCTTCGACTAGTTAAGCCGGTGTTTTCACCGGGTCCAGACGGGGTTCCAGGTTGTGTACTCAGGTACTGCGCCGAGGCTCTGTGTGGACCATTGCTTAAACTATTCACCCTGTCCATTGATTCCTCTTGCTTCCCCCCAATCTGGAAGGAATCGTTTATAATTCCTCTCCATAAAAAAGGTAGCAAGTCTGATGCAAAAAATTATATAGGTATAGCAAAGTTATCCGCTATTCCCAAATTGTTTGAGAAGGTTTTAACTCCGCACTTGCAACCTCTCTGCAAGTCACTTATATCTCCAACTCAGCATTGATTTATAAGGCGGCGATCAACCACCACGAACTTGTTAGAGTTTACCTCTTTCATTATTAAAGGCTTTCAAGGTAACTTACAGACGGATGTTATTTACACCGACTTTAGTAAAGCATTCGACTCTGTAAACCATTCCCTTTTAGCACATAAACTTGACCTTTTAGGGTTTCCGCCCAACCTCCTGAGATGGATTTCTAGCTATCTTTGTTCTAGGTCTCAAAGAGTCCTCTTCAAAAACTCCCTCTCTTTACCAGTAAAGGTTTCTTCGGGAGTACCACAGGGCAGCCATCTAGGCCCCTTACTCTTCACACTCTTTATTAATGACTTGCCTTCAGTATTAACATACTCTCGAGTACTTATGTATGCGGATGATGTTAAACTCTGTGTCCAGTACAAGGACATTTCATTTCATTCTCGCTTGCAATCCGATCTCAATAGCTTTCAGTCATGGTGTTGTACAAACTTGTTACACCTTAATGCCTCGAAATGCAAAGTTATGACATTTCATCGTTCTAACCCTTTGTTGGCTCCCTACACCCTATTTGGGGGTTCTCTTGAGAGAATTACCCTGGTGGATGATCTGGGTGTTATGTTAGACCCCAAGTTAAAGTTTTCCGAACACATTTCTACCATGGTAAATAAGGCCATGGGCGTGCTTGGGTTTATAAAGAGGTGGTCAAAGGAATTTGACGACCCCTATATAACAAAGACTCTCTATACCTCGCTTGTTCGTCCGATCTTAGAATACGGCTCCTGTGTATGGTGCCCTCAGTACAAAGTACACCAGGACCGTATAGAATCAGTACAGAAAAACTTTTTACCCTTTGCTCTGCGGGGCCTTAACTGGGATGCGGGTGTAAGACTCCCATCTTACTCTAGTAGACTATTATTAGTAAACCTCCCATCCTTAGTTAACCGTAGAAAAATGCTTGGTGTGATATTTATGCACAACTTGATCAGGGGTGACATAGACAGCCCTGATCTGTTGAGCCGCATAAACTTCACGATTCCTATTAGACTGACTAGAAACTTTATACCGTTGTTCCTTCCACTTTGTAGATCGAATTATTCCTTGCATGAACCGTTTAGGGTCTTATGCTCGGATTATAATTCCCTCTACCATATTATATCCTCCACTAATTCTCTTCCTCTTATTAAATTACTAATCCTTACACACCTTTCTAGTAATTAGTAATTGTAGTGGTATTTGTATTTTATTGCATGCTTAATTTCTTAATAAGTTTAGTGCTAATTTTCCTCGAATGTTAGTCTAATATCTATCTTTCTTGCATGCTCGCGTTTGGTTCGGCTACGCACCGCGCGTCATGCGGCAGCGCCCCTCGGTCGGTTGGGCGGGAGGAGGGCTGCGTTTTGCCTGGGATCCGCGCGTAACAGCCTTCTGCTGGTGTCACACGGGCCACTTGACGGTGCAGTAATTGCATCGCCTCTTGATAGATGCAGTCATTGCATGTCAACGTCCATATAGGGGGCCTCGTGTCGGACGACATCTTGGACGACTACGCGTTCGACGAGAGCGACCTAGCCAGAGGTCTTAGCCACATCGTTGTCGGGGAGGAGCCGGAGTCCCCTGACAGCGATCTAGAAGCAACAATGGTGGAGGCGAGCCTCAGGAATGTCGTTGACGCTCCTGCAGATAAACCTCCACCATTGTAAGGCAGCATTCGCTGATCTACTGCTCCACCTGGCCAAGGGTGGAGCCGACATAGTCCTCATTCAGGAGCCCTGGGTCCTCGGAAACAGGGTCTCCGGTCTGAGGACTTCTGACTACAAGCTATACGTAGCTGAAACCGCAGGTAAAATTCGTACCTGCATTCTTGCAAAAAGAGAGTTGCACTTATTTTTGCTCCCAAATTTCAGCAATGAAGACCACACCACAGTGAGCCTCGAAGGCCAGGAGCGCTCACTGAGGATCTGCTCCGCATACATGGGGCATGAACAATCAGACCGCCCTCCACACGCGCCTCTCCGGGCTCTAATCGCAGACTGCTCGGCAAAGGACATCGGCCTAATTGTGGGGTGCGATGCCAATGCACATCACTGTCAGTGGGGAAGCACTGACACAAACGAAAGAGGTGAGTACCTTTTCAGTTACTTACTGACCACTCAGATGGTCTTATTAAACCGGGGTAGTGATCCCACCTTTATTATTAAAAACCGCAAGGAGGTCCTGGACCTCACGCTTGCCTCTCATGAGATACAGCGTAACATTGTATCCTGGAGGGTCCTGGAAGAGCACTCCTTCTCGGACCACAGGTACGTGGAAACTGTCTTCTCCTTCGCAGTACCGAAGCCAGTCCGATTCCGGAACATCAGGCGGACAAACTGGACTCGGTACTCAGATTACCTCTGTCGTGTTCTCCCTGAGCCCCCATCTGAGGAGGAGTTCTCCACGGAGGCCACGACTCGTCTTCTTAAGATCTTTAACGACGCCTGCAATAAGGCGCTCGACAAAGTATGCCCCTCTGGCAAGAACAGAGGCCGGAAGAAACCTGAATGGTGGAATCCGAAACTGGGTGAACTCCGGAAAGCCTCCCGGAGACTCTTCAATAAAGCTAAGGCTGAAAACGTTGAGCAAAACTGGGCCGAATACAAGGCCAGTCTGTCAACCTACAACAAAGAACTTAGAAAAGCCAAACGCGCCTCCTGGCGTAAGTTCTGCAGCGAAATCGAGAGTAACTCAGAAGCCTCACGCTTGCGCAGAGTTCTCTCGAAGACAACACCCACCCTGGGCTACTTGAAGAACACCGACCAGTCGTGGACTACGTCCAGCGATGAGTCGCTAAATCTTCTCCTAAATACCCACTTCCCTGGCTGCGATGAAAACAGACCCAGCTACCTCGCGCCTCCTTCTGTCGCCTCAAATGCCATCCTGAGACTGCTAAGCCAGGAGAACATTTCCTGGGCGATCAGAAGCTTTAAACCCTACAAGTCCGCGGGGCCAGACGGCATTTTCCCTGCCCAACTGATTCACGCGGGACATAAAGCCATTAACTGGCTCAAAATAATTTACGAGGGAATCTTCTCCCACGGGTGCATTCCTGACACCAGGCTTCAGACCAAAGTCGTATTCATACCCAAGGCAGGCAAGCCCTCGCACACTGCCCCAAAAGATTTCAGACCCATAAGTCTATCGTGTTTTATTCTAAAGGCGATGGGGCGGTTCCTGGGGCTGCATCTCACGGCGTGCATTCCGTCCAGTCTGATCTCAGACTCCCAGCATGCCTATCGGAAGGGAAGATCCACCGAAACGGCCCTACACTCGATCACATCGATCATCGAAGCGTCCCTTAACTTTAAGGAGTACACCCTAGTAGCCTTCCTCGACATAGAAGGCGCCTTTAACAACTTCCTTCCGACCGCCATCACGGGCGCACTGACGGATCTGGGCGTTGACTCCAGGACGGTGAGCCTGATCGATCAGATGCTACAATGTAGGACGGTTGAGGCATCACTGGGGACGTCAACGTGTACCAGATTTGTCAGCAGAGGCACACCGCAGGGCGGAGTCCTCTCGCCCCTTCTATGGAACGTGGCAGTGAACACACTGCTGCGGGAGATAGAGGGGGGTGGCTGCCGTGTGGTGGCGTACGCGGACGATGTTGCCATAGCATTCTCCGGAAAATTTCCGCAGACGTTGTGTGAGTGCATGACAAGTACTCTCACGAAAATGTCGAAATGGGCAGACAAATGCGGGTTAGGCGTCAACCCGTCTAAAACGGAACTGGTGCTTTTTCACTAGGAAGTACAAAGTTCCGGTACTGATTCCCCCAAGACTATGTGGGGAAACGCTGGTCTTCAGTTACAACGCCAAGTATCTTGGCCTAATCCTCGATAGAAAGCTCGATTGGAAATTGAGCATAGAGGATAGAGTAAAGAAGGCCACAGTGGCCCTCTATACTTGCAGGAAAGCCATCGGACTAAAATGGCGAATGACCCCCTATATAGTTCGGTGGCTCTACACCGCCATCATACGACCAATCATGCTCTATGGAGTGGTGGTATGGTGGACCTCCTCCCTGTGGATCTCATGGCAAAGAAGGTGGCAACACTTTCCGCCCTCAGAATGAGAGAAGCCAGACTGTGGAAAGCATCCGCGGTTGGGCACTCGGGAATCCTGATGAGACTCCCGCAATTACCAGAGAGGACAGATTACTGTATTCCTAGTGATCACCTCTCGACGCCTTTCCAGGTATCAATCCCACCTAGGGAGGACTGGGAGATGGGCGAACCAGGACCTGCAATTGCGGTCCACTTCTACACTGATGGCTCAAAGCTAGACGGCCGCGTGGGAGGCGGAGTCTAGTGCAGCGAGCTGAACATCAGTCATTGCTTCAGGCTTCCCGATCACTGTAGTGTGTTCCAAGCGGAGATTGAAGCCATCAAGGAGGCCATTTCGATAGTCTCCAAACTACGTCTAGATACGCACTTAGTGTGCGTCTTCTCGGACAGCCAATCAGCTATCAAAGCTCTAGGCTCAATATCGTCGAACTCAGCGACTGTAAATGACTGCCGCAGGTCTCTGCACGAGATCGCAGAGCAGTTAGATCTCTTCCTTATATGGGTCCCCGGCCACAGGGACATCGAGGGGAATGACGCCGCCGACGAGCTAGCCAGGCAGGGTACTACGATTCCTTCCGAGATGGCAGCAAACCGTTTCCTGTAAAGTCTCAAGATTGATATGGCCATATCGATCGAAGAAGCGCTCAGCAGAGCTGTATAAACTCAGCAGAGCACAGTGCTCAGCAGTTACTAGAGCCATTACGGGACACTGGCAGATCGGCACTCATGCCTCTAGACTGTCAATCCCTCATAACGACTTCTGCAGGAGTTGTCGCGACGAGGAGGAGGAGGAGGTCCAAGTGAGCTTGGGGGCGGGAGGCTCTTTTTTCTACAAACCGGAGGCACGCAACAAGGCTCCAATCAAGTGCTACGTCTGCGTGTTCATTCGATTCGCTACCTTGGCTGTTCATCTGGAGCTTATAAAGGACTTATCCACAGTTGCTTTTCTACATGGACTAAAGCGCTTCATATGTACCAGACGAAAGCTGCGGCAAATTTGGTCAGACAACGAAACCAATTTTGTCGGTGCTAAGAATGAGCTGATGGAATTAAAGCGCCTGGTCCTCAGCGATGACCATCAGAAGGCGCTGCTGGATTTTTGCTTGGTCGAGGCTATGGACTGGCATTTCATTCCTCCGCGCTCCCCTCATTTTGGTGGTCTATGGGAGGCTGCAGTGAAGACGGCCAAGTTCCACTTCTACCGTGCGATAGGCAACTCGGTTCTTGGATTTGACGAGACTGCGGACGCTGTTGTGCCACATCACGGCAGTGATTAATTCAAGACCTTTAGTCTCAATTTCAGAGAGCCCTGCCGATCTAGATGTTCTAACTCCAGCGCATTTCTTGAATGGTGGCCCTCCTGCTTCGTTCGCTGAGCCTGTGGTCACGCGGCTAAACTTCGATCGCCTGGACGGCTGGCAGCGCGTTTCGTACCTGCAGCAGCTCTTTTGGTCCCGGTGGAAGGAGGAGTACATGACGTCACTGCAGCAGCGCTCAAAGTGGCGCACTGCGAAGCCTAGTTTAGCAGATTTGGTTCTTGTCAAGGATGAGAATCTTCCTCCCATGAAGTGGCCACTGGCGAGAGTGGTCGAGCTTTTGCCTGGACGAGATGGCGTTTCCCGAGTTGCTGTGCTGAAGACGTCATCTGGAATCACCAAGCGCGCCGTCAACAAGCTGTGCCTGCTGCCCCTTAAAGATGCTGTTGAAAGTCAGGCTTCCAACGGGGGGAGTATTTTAAATTATTGCCAGTGGTGCGGCCCAACCAAAGGAAATGCATTTTGGTGTTGTCGTTTCCAATGCCCCCACTGCAAAGATCATTTGCTACCGCATATGCGCATGCAGCGGAATTCTTTCGTCTCCTTATATCGCAATCTCTCGTAGTCGGCTTCCCCGAGCAGCTCTAACGCTCTCGGGCTATCATACGCTCTCGCTCGCGTCTAAGCTTGCTTCATAGGGCCCGGCAATTTGGCCCGCCAGCCCTTGCATGGCAGTCTTGAGCTAACCGTCGCAGCTATCAGATTAACATCCTCGCATCAATCGTTCGCCCATATGTACATACGCGATAAGTTAGTTTACATATGCAAATAAATTGTGAATTATAAACAGCCTCTCGATTTTCATTAACTTCAAATTGCAACAGTTATTAAAAACGCTTAATAGCTTAACACAGTCAACGGAATAAAAATCGTATAAAGTATGAAGTAGATAGCCGCTATAAGCAGTCACATCTAGTTAAGTCTAAAGTAACTGTTCGGAGCAGAACCCAGCCGATTAGCTGCTTGCCAAACAGCACCTAATTCTTGGCCCTCAGCCGCTTTTTTTGTTTGTTACTTATGTCTATGTCACTCATTTGTTTGTTAAAGCTTTGCGCTTGCTTGCCCTGCTAAACGCTCTCTGCCAGCTCGCTCTTCGCTATCTCCGCTTTGCGTCTGCCTACCGACGTCGGCCGAGCGAAGCTGCGCTTAGCGATCGGAGCGGCAATGTAAAGGGCAGGCAAGCCACACTTGCAATTTGGATGTCACGCATTAAAGAACATATCGCAATTTTATTTCTGCGCCGAGTTTTATTTAATTGGAACAATTAGTCGGCCGATTGGGGATAAAAAACATTATCTCCACATAAAATTTGGTGACCCCGACGTGATCTCTGAGTTGCAGTGTCAATTAATTATCATTCGCGATCGACATTCGTTAGCCCTAGCAAATTTTCCGCGGTTAAGCGAATTGTGCTAAAACATACTTACATACACCTGCATACATGCATTGCTGGCTATTAATTTCTCTGTCGCGACAATCCGGTCAGTGCAGTGCGGTAGGCAGTGCAGCGAACTCACTAATACACACAAGCGGAGTACAAAGCGGAATCGGACAGCTCGCACAGCCGCACAGCTAAAGGCATTAGCTGTAATCCCTTTGCTTTCGGTTCCCACGTTTATACGTATACAGGGTGTCTTTTACGGTCGTGCTGAGTGACTCTTTTAAAACCTCAACATGGCAGCACCTGAGCCTACCAATGTCGCGAACGCAGCAATGCCGAGTGATGTAGATTTCTACAAGCCAACTAAAGGCCATGGATCGCTTTCTCACCAAGGAAGAGCTTGCCGAGTTAGATGAGGCAGAACTTCAAGCGCGCTTAGAGCAAATCAAGCGAATGAATGCGGATTTCGATGCCGCTCAAACGACCCTTAAAGGCTGGATTTCCTGCAGTTAGCCCATGATGGCCGGCTGGACTTTTCGAATGTTTATGTCAAGGTTAGGTCCAGGCTGTCGCGGGAGTTGATGGCTGCTCGCACGGTAAATGTTGCCAATTCAACGGCTCGGCATACTCTCGAGGGGAATTCGTCGTTGTTCGCCTATAATAGTATAGGCCGTTCTCGAATGCCCGAGTTGCAGCTTCCGCGATTCAGTGGGAACTACATGGATTGGCCAGAATTCCACTCGATGTTCACGACAATGGTGCACAAAGACCATCGTATACCAATCATCGAAAAATTCCAATATTTTCGTGGATGTCTAGATGGTGCTGCGCTGGATACGATTCGTTCCTTGGAACTTTCTGAGGAGAATTACGACAAGGCGTTGAACTTACGATAATAATTTACGATTCGATAACAAACTGTTACATTTTCAGGCACACGTCAAAGCTATTTTCGGGCTGCAAGGGGTGGAGAAGGGCTCGGCTATCAGCTTGCCCGCGCTCAGCGACAAAATCAATTCGCACTTGCTTGCACTTCAGACCTTGGCGACCCCGCAGGAGATTTCCGATGGGTTGCTGATCTTCATCATAGGCACGAAATTGGACCACAAGACCAAGGAGAAATGGGAGGAGAGCTTGCCGACGTCAGGATTGCCCAGGTGGTCAAGCATGGCCTCATTCTTGGAAGCAAGATGTCGGATGCTGGAAAATTTGGGATCGGCTATGGTAACAATTCCTAGCCAGCAGGTGGGAGAAAGTAAACCTAGCACCCTAATCACCTCCATTAACGATCATAATAACTCAACAAGCAAGTATTGCAAATCCTCCGATCACTACATATCCCGATGCCAGGCATTTCTAGATCTCCCTGTTTTTTCTCGGTACAAGGAGGTGAAGAAGCGCCATTTATGTCTAAACTGCCTCAACAAAGGCCATTCAATGCAACGCTGCAAGTCAGTGGCATGTAGAAATTGCCAAGCCAAGCATCACACACTGATCCACATGCAGTCGGGCGCTGACGTACGGAATCGACCCAGCATGATCCTGCGAATGCCCTAGTAGCAAGCAAATATACCAGCCCTCCCCCCTCGAGTCAGAAATCTCTGCCTAGCCAAAACGTGCTGCTAGCTACCGCAATCGTATATGTCAGGGGCCGTTTTGGATCGCTTATTCCATGTCGTGCCATTTTAGATTCCGCTTCTCAGGTTAACTTTATAGCATCGAGACTCGCCAATCAGCTGCAGTTAGATCCTCACCCGTCTCACGTTCAAATCGACGGTATTGGAGAGTCAATTCTACCATCCAGCGGCCTGTGACGGCCTAGACGGAAAGGATTGGCCAATGCCAAATAATCTAAAACTAGCTGATCCTAATTTCTCAAAGCCCCAGCGTGTCGATCTGTTGATAGGTGCTGGTTTGTTCTTCGAATTAATGTGCGTTGGACAGATTCGACTGTCAGACCAATTGCCAACATTGCAGAAGACGAAACTTGGCTGGATAGTGTCAGGAAGTATTAAAAACTCTGAGAAAGCCCGTGCGGCGCTAGCAGCCGTTGAAGATCCCCCTGTCATCTCCGCTTGCGAGACTAATTTGTGCGATATTGTAAGGCGGTTTTGGGAAGTCGATGGAGATTATTCGCCCTCATCAATTTCGGAGAAAGATGTTCATTGCGGACAGCATTTCGTCACAAACTGCAATCGCCTAGATTCCGGAGCTTACTCCGTGCGTTTGCCAACTAAATTCAGTCTAGAGGAATTAGGAGAATCGTATCAGCAGGCGCTACGTAGATTTCACAATTTGGAGAGGAAGCTAGCAAAAAATGCGCAGCTTAAGGCAAAATATATGGAGTTTCTCCAGGAGTATCGTGATTTAGGACACATGTCGCCAGCTTCGCGGCAGTCAGACCTCCTTCAGTACTTCTTGCCTCACCATTGCGTCCACAACCTAAAATTCTGATAACTCTGTTTCCACTTTTTATACCCGATACTCAAAATGAGTATTGGGGTATATTAGATTTGTGGTAAAAGTGGATGTGTGTAACGTCCAGAAGGAATCGTTTCCGACCCCATAAAGTATATATATTCTTGATCAGCATCAATAGCCGAGTCGATTGAGCCATGTCTGTCTGTCCGTCTGTCCGTCCGTCCGTCTGTCCGTCCCCTTCAGCGCCTAGTGCTCAAAGACTATAAGAGCTAGAGCAACGATGTTTCGGATCCAGACTTCTGTGATATGTCACTGCTACAAAAATATTTCAAAACTTCGCCCGCCCACTTCCGCCCCCACAAAGGGCGAAAATCTGTGGCATCCACATTTTTAAAGATACGATAAAACCAAAAACGCAGAATCGTAGAGATTGACCATATCTTTCAGACTGCAGAATCTTAATTGGATCGTATTATTATTATAGCCAGCATCAAGAAAACAATTTCATTTTTTCTCGCCCTGTCTCTCTCTAACACACAAGTAGCATAGGCGGCTTTGCTTAGAGTAAAACATTAGCGCCTAGATCTCAGAGACTATAAAAGCTAGAGCAAGCAAATTTGGTATCCAGACTCCTAATATATCGGACCGAGACGAGTTTGTTTCAAAATTTCGACACACCCCCTTCCGCCCCCGCAAAGGATGAAAACCTGGGCAGGTTCACACATCTCAGAGACTATTACCGCTAGAGTAACTAAATTTGGTATCCGCACTCCTGTTAGATCTCACTATAAAACGTATAACTCATAATTTCGCCCAACCCCCTTCCGGATCATCGGATGGACATCGGATCATTTTTGTAACCAAAAGCAAGAAATCAATTTTCAGTGTCTACGCAGCGCCCGACGTCACGCTCAGACTGATTTTCTGTCTCTCTCGCACGCACCCTTTGTGGTGTCGCTTAATATTAGCGGCGTCTGCCGGAGGAGAGCCATACTGACTTAGTATCGGGTATAACTGTAGAGTTTCGGTGTCCGCAGCAACTCACAACGTTCCCCCTCGTTTAAAGTCGTCTTGTGTGGCGATACCTGCAAAATGTACCGCTGTGTACGCGTTTCCCATCCCGATACGCACGTGCAGTGCATCCTATGGCGCAATGACTCGAAGGAGGAAATTCAGGTGTTCAAGTTGGAGACTGTTACTTACGGAACCAAGCCTGCCGCTTTCTTAGCAATTCGTGCTATGCATCAATGGGGCAAATGATAAAGAGTTGCGATTTCCGCTTGGCGCTGATGTTGTTCGAAGAGATTTCTATGTCGATGATCTCATATCTGGAGGGGACAGCATTGAATCTGTCATCAAGATTCGTCAGCAGGTAAAGAAGCTACTTTCGAAAGGATGTTTTCCCATACGTAAATGGTGTTCCAATGAACCCGCTGCTTTGGAAGACGTATCGGAGGCGGATCGCGAAAAGTTCCCTACCTTTAATGAAGTAACCAAGGCGCTTGGTCTAGTTTTGGGACCACGGACAATCTTCTGTTTAGCTTGGCTCACGTCGCAACCGCTGCAGGCCCAATATCGAAGCGTTCGGTCCTGTCTACACTAGCTGGGTTCTACGATCCTCTAAGGCTCATCTCTCCCATCATCACAAAAGCTAAAATATTTATGCAGTCGCTATGGAACGAAAGCCTAAAGTTGAATTGGGACGAAAGCCTGCCCCAGGATCTACATACGACTTGCATTGAGCTGACTTCGCAGTTGTCGATGGTTGAAAACTTTAAGTTTCCACGTTACGTGCTTCGGCAGCAAGCCAGATTAGAAATGCACGCGTTTTGTGATGCGAGCCAAGTAGCATATGGCGCCTGTGTATACATGCGTTCGGAAGCTCTTGGCATTGTGCAAAGTCATCTCTTATGCTCCTCAAAAATGCCGAATTGGACTACGACGCGAAGCACCCGATCCTGCTTCCTAAGGGACATCCTGTCACTGTATCTATTATTATCTTCTTTAACGAAAGGTTTCTCCACGCAGGAGCTCAAGGATTGCTCGGATTGCTTCGGCAAAAATTCTGGCCTATTGGTGGACGCAAATATGTAGCGGGCATCATTCGCAAATGTGTTAGATGCTTTCGTTTGAAGCCAGTGCTGAGGGAACATATCACGGGAAACTTGCCTACGGATCGCGTAAGGACTAATCCAGCATTCCACACAACGGGCGTTGATTTTTGCGGACCCTCTTATCACAAGTCGGATGTCAGAAGCAGGCCTCCTATCAAATGTTACATCGGTGTCTTCGTATGCTTTAGCGCCAAAGCAACTCATTTGGAAGTCGTTCGGGATCTATCTACAGCATCCTTTCTGACAGCATTAAGGCGTTTTATAAGTCTACGTCCCAAACCTCGAATCATCTGGTCAGACAACGCTACAAATTTTGTAGGAGCAAAAAATTAGGTTTTGGAGCTTCGGCAAATGTTCCTCAGCGATCCTCATACGTCGACTGTGTCACATCTCTGCGTTTATAGTGGAATCGATTGGAAATTCATCCCCCCTCGCTCACCTCATTTTGGGGGTTTGTGGGAGGCGGCTGTTAAAGCAGCTAAATATCATTTTCATCGCATCGTCGGGACCTACATTTTTACTCTTGATGAAATTCAGACCTTGGCTTGTGAAATCTCTGCCTTGTTAAATTCCCGTCCGCTTTATGCAATTACAGAAAGTCCCGATGATCTAGATGTGCTCACGCCAAACCACTTTCTCAATGGAGCCCCGAAAGCTGCATTCGACGAACCAGATGTGTCGCATCTCCGGGTCAACCTACTTAGTCGATGGCAGCGACTGTGTCAAATGAAGCAGGCGTTTTGGAGAAAATGGAGCAAACGCTGCCACCATTAAGGTGGCCGCTTGGCCGCATTGAGAGCGTCATCCCAGGGAAAGATGGAACCATCAGAGTAGCCGTCATCCGCACTCAAACAGAGCCGTTTGAAAAATAGCGGTTCTGCCCCTTCAGGATGGATCTGTTGAAAGCCTTTGCCTTCCAACGGGGGGTGAATGTTCGGAGCAGAACCCAGCCGATTAGTTGCTTGCCAATGTAGAAAGAGAATTCAAATATAATTTGAACAGAGAAAAACACTTCTGTTCAGTCGTTTGGTTTTGGTAGGAATAAATCCAATTTATTCTTCATAAATTTCTTTAGCCATATGCCATATGTATGTGTATATTTATTTTTGTAAGAATGTATATGCAGAAGGCATATACATTGGATATATTGGGATATATTGCCGACACTGCAGTTCTCACGCTGCAGGCCACATACAAGGGACTGATCGTATTACAGCTCTTGAGTGCGGCTGTGTTACGTAAACATTGCGACAAAGTGTCTTTATGTTTATGAGCGTGATACTCTACATTAACTTTGGTCATATGACCACTTGACATATTGTATACACTACAATGCTGTGGGCATATGCTTATATGGTATACAACATACTACACCTCCCTTTTTAGAGAAATAACGTAAAATAATTATGTAGATATTTAAAAAAAAAAAAAAATTTTCATCTTGGGATTCGGATTTGGGTTTGGAGGCGTTGGCTTCGACTTCGGCTTCGGAGATGGAGTACGTGACTCGATCGATATGTGAGAAAGGCGGCTTTTGATGAAAGGCTTCTGCTGCGTATGATCGGTGTTGCATTATTTGGGGGTTGCTGAGAATAGGGCCTCTGATTGGTCAGTTACGATGGCGTGGTTCTTGAGAATCGATTAGTAATTGATCTCTGAAGAGTGGCGTGATTCTAATGCGGCTGGATTCTAGTGCGGCTGGATTCTAGTGCGGCATCTATTGTTTTATGTTCAACTTCTAGCTTAGGGTGTTTGTTTACATTGCCTGCAATCGGCTACGCGTGGTCCATTTAGAGCGTGAGATTGTTTATGGGGGTTCGAAGCTGAGGGTGTCGGATTGTTTATAGTATTGTGGGTGCAGGGTAATAGACATAGACAAGGGTATGCGGAGCATGGACTATAGATATGTCACTCCCCCATTGTTAGATTTAAGCCTGTCCTCAGGCGATTATCCTTGGATATAGTTCAGGTACGTCTAAAACTGTGCCTGCTGGGGATTCCTCGTCTTCGTCTAAGGATGTTTCTATGTGCGGGTCGGTTTTAGGCTTATTACTTTTACTTAGATTAAACAATTGGTAGCTTAATCCTATTATGATTATGACAAATAGTAGTATTAAGCTTACATGTAATACATTATTTAGTCGCGTATTTTCTATTACGATTTCTTTGGTTTGCAAATAAGACAGGGGTTTAATTTTTGTTACGTTATTGTTGATGTATATGCTCTGTGCAAATTCTGGTATTGAGTTGGATATTAAGAATTCGTTTCATTGTACACTGCAATTATGTATTTTTATTAATGCGTTACCTTCTACTTTTATTTCTTGGTTTAGGCAATCTTGGTTTAATATGGTTTTTGGTAATTTCCAAGTTAACAATATATTGGGTTCTATGAAACTTATTTGAAAGTTTTGGTGTGCTTTGGTGTATGGACATTTTGTTTCTACTTGTTTGACTATTCCTGAAATACATTCGTCATTTATTTTTTGTTTTGATTATTTTTCATATACCTCGTTTTCTAGAACGTAATAATATGTTTTGCGTTAGGTCAGTGAGGATGTTATTATCTTCATCTGGATATGGGACAACTGTAAGTATAGGAATATTTGTGATCTCTCCTGGAATGTTGGAAAATATTAGTATTTCGTTAGTGTCTGATTTCAACCAGGTAGATGTTTTGATATTTAATAATTTCTCTGAATCGATGTGTTTCAGGTAATCCTGCCTTAATAATTTTGGATTAAAGATACCTAATCTTGTTAGCTGCATGCCTAATTCAATATCCTCTATGTACTCAGTAAAATGTTGAAGGTTAAATATTAATATTTCTAGTTGCTTATTTCTGTCATTATCCTCGTTTAATTTATTGACAACTTCTAAGCCGTAATTTACTGCTTGAATTACTAAGTGTAATTCGTTAGCTTGAACACTGTGGCTAGCCAGATTGTCTATTTTCCCTTCTAATTCGACTTTATCATCTTGATCTAACGTTCCAAATAGATATTTATATATTGTGCCTACTGCATTTATAAGGCCTCTTTTGTTTCTTTTTGCTATTTTTATGCCATTGAATTCACGTTGCCATTTCTCGACTAACTAAAGATTGCCTTGTGTATCTAGACGACATCATTATCTATTCCACATCATTGGAAGAACATTTGTTGTCTCTTAAAAGGGTCTTTGGAAAGTTGAGAGATGCAAACCTCAAACTTCAAATGGATAAGTGTGAATTCCTGAAGAAAGAAACGGAATTCCTAGGCCATGTAGTAACAACTAACGGCATAGTTCCTAATCCAAAGAAAATATCCGCCATAATAAACTTCCCAATGCCCAATACAACCACAAAAATAAAATCATTCATAGGTTTATGTGGATTTTATAGGAAATTCATTCCCAATTTCGCTAAAATAGCAAAACCAATGACACTCAAATTAAAGAAACGAGCAGTCATAGACCCAACCGAGGAAAAATACGTCGAGGCCTTCGAAAAGTTGAAAGTACTTATCACCTCAGACCCCATCCTCGTATTCCCAGATTTCAACAAAATGTTCACGGTAACAACCGATGCAAGTAACATTGCAGTAGGAGCAGTGTTGCCGCAAGACCACAAACCAATTTGCTGTGCAAGTGGAACCTTAAACGAACATGAAATCAATGATTCAGCAATAGAAAAGGAATTACTAGCTATAGTTTGGGCAACTAAGTATTTCAGATCATACCTGTTTGAGATATTAAGTGATCACAAACCCTTCATTTGGTTGAATAACCAAATATGAAGCTACAACGATGGAAGATCAAATTAAATGAATTTGACTTCAAAATAAAATATTTACCAGGAAAGGAGAACTATGTAGCTGATGCGCTATCAAGAGTAAAGATCAACGAAAACCTACTCGGGAAAACCATTAATAGTGATTGTGCAACAGTTCCACTTACTGAGCGACCAATCAATTACTATAATAGGTAAATAGAACTGATTAAAGGAAATGAGGATAAGGTAGAAACATCCCACTATTTCCACAAGATACTGATAAAAATCACATATACTGAAATGACAGAGTCATTAGCGAAAGATATAATAAAGGAATATGTGTGTACCAAAAAGAGCGCACTATATTTCCATAATGAAGTAGACTTCCCACTGTTCCAAAAGGCATTCCTGGAGATAATCAGTCCAAATCACTTCACTAAACTGATTAAATCCAATACCAAACTCATAGATATTCCGAACTACTCCGAATTCAAGGAACAAATATTAAAGAATCATAAAGAACTACTTCACCCAGGTATCGAAAAGACCACTAATTGGTTTAAAGGAAAATTCTACTACCCCGATTATCAAAAGTTAATCCAAAATATTATCAATGAATATCGTAACACCAATCTAACCTTCGAGATCACCCCTGAAATACAAAATATCAGAGAAAAGTATGTCATGGATTTATATTTGGTAGGCAATCAACAATTCCTATCAGGCATTGATGTATATTCTAAATTCGCTACCCTTGTAGAAGTTAAGAGTCGTGACTGGTTAGAAACTAAGAGAGCCATCATAAAAGTCTTTAACGAAATGGACAAGCCACAGGGAATTAAAGCCGACAAAGATTCAGCCTTTATGTGCGCAGCATTGCAAGCATGGTTGAATGCGGAAAATGTGAAAATCGAAATCACTACCAGTAAAAACGGAGTTTCTGATGTAGAACGGCTACATAAAACGATCAATGAAAAATTAAGAATCATTTCAAGCGAGGATAACATAGAAAACAAGCTCACAAAAATTGCAGGCCCAATATCGAAGCGTTCGGTCCTGTCTACACTAGCTGGGTTCTACGATCCTCTAAGGCTCATCTCTCCCATCATCACAAAAGCTAAAATATTTATGCAGTCGCTATGGAACGAAAGCCTAAAGTTGAATTGGGACGAAAGCCTGCCCCAGGATCTACATACGACTTGCATTGAGCTGACTTCGCAGTTGTCGATGGTTGAAAACTTTAAGTTTCCACGTTACGTGCTTCGGCAGCAAGCCAGATTAGAAATGCACGCGTTTTGTGATGCGAGCCAAGTAGCATATGGCGCCTGTGTATACATGCGTTCGGAAGCTCTTGGCATTGTGCAAAGTCATCTCTTATGCTCCTCAAAAATGCCGAATTGGACTACGACGCGAAGCACCCGATCCTGCTTCCTAAGGGACATCCTGTCACTGTATCTATTATTATCTTCTTTAACGAAAGGTTTCTCCACGCAGGAGCTCAAGGATTGCTCGGATTGCTTCGGCAAAAATTCTGGCCTATTGGTGGACGCAAATATGTAGCGGGCATCATTCGCAAATGTGTTAGATGCTTTCGTTTGAAGCCAGTGCTGAGGGAACATATCACGGGAAACTTGCCTACGGATCGCGTAAGGACTAATCCAGCATTCCACACAACGGGCGTTGATTTTTGCGGACCCTCTTATCACAAGTCGGATGTCAGAAGCAGGCCTCCTATCAAATGTTACATCGGTGTCTTCGTATGCTTTAGCGCCAAAGCAACTCATTTGGAAGTCGTTCGGGATCTATCTACAGCATCCTTTCTGACAGCATTAAGGCGTTTTATAAGTCTACGTCCCAAACCTCGAATCATCTGGTCAGACAACGCTACAAATTTTGTAGGAGCAAAAAATTAGGTTTTGGAGCTTCGGCAAATGTTCCTCAGCGATCCTCATACGTCGACTGTGTCACATCTCTGCGTTTCTAGTGGAATCGATTGGAAATTCATCCCCCCTCGCTCACCTCATTTTGGGGGTTTGTGGGAGGCGGCTGTTAAAGCAGCTAAATATCATTTTCATCGCATCGTCGGGACCTACATTTTTACTCTTGATGAAATTCAGACCTTGGCTTGTGAAATCTCTGCCTTGTTAAATTCCCGTCCGCTTTATGCAATTACAGAAAGTCCCGATGATCTAGATGTGCTCACGCCAAACCACTTTCTCAATGGAGCCCCGAAAGCTGCATTCGACGAACCAGATGTGTCGCATCTCCGGGTCAACCTACTTAGTCGATGGCAGCGACTGTGTCAAATGAAGCAGGCGTTTTGGAGAAAATGGAGCAAACGCTGCCACCATTAAGGTGGCCGCTTGGCCGCATTGAGAGCGTCATCCCAGGGAAAGATGGAACCATCAGAGTAGCCGTCATCCGCACTCAAACAGAGCCGTTTGAAAAATAGCGGTTCTGCCCCTTCAGGATGGATCTGTTGAAAGCCTTTGCCTTCCAACGGGGGGTGAATGTTCGGAGCAGAACCCAGCCGATTAGTTGCTTGCCAATGTAGAAAGAGAATTCAAATATAATTTGAACAGAGAAAAACACTTCTGTTCAGTCGTTTGGTTTTGGTAGGAATAAATCCAATTTATTCTTCATAAATTTCTTTAGCCATATGCCATATGTATGTGTATATTTATTTTTGTAAGAATGTATATGCAGAAGGCATATACATTGGATATATTGGGATATATTGCCGACACTGCAGTTCTCACGCTGCAGGCCACATACAAGGGACTGATCGTATTACAGCTCTTGAGTGCGGCTGTGTTACGTAAACATTGCGACAAAGTGTCTTTATGTTTATGAGCGTGATACTCTACATTAACTTTGGTCATATGACCACTTGACATATTGTATACACTACAATGCTGTGGGCATATGCTTATATGGTATACAACATACTACACCTCCCTTTTTAGAGAAATAACGTAAAATAATTATGTAGATATTTAAAAAAAAAAAAAATTTTTCATCTTGGGATTCGGATTTGGATTTGGAGGCGTTGGCTTCGACTTCGGCTTCGGAGATGGAGTACGTGACTCGATCGATATGTGAGAAAGGCGGCTTTTGATGAAAGGCTTCTGCTGCGTATGATCGGTGTTGCATTATTTGGGGGTTGCTGAGAATAGGGCCTCTGATTGGTCAGTTACGATGGCGTGGTTCTTGAGAATCGATTAGTAATTGATCTCTGAAGAGTGGCGTGATTCTAATGCGGCTGGATTCTAGTGCGGCTGGATTCTAGTGCGGCATCTATTGTTTTATGTTCAACTTCTAGCTTAGGGTGTTTGTTTACATTGCCTGCAATCGGCTACGCGTGGTCCATTTAGAGCGTGAGATTGTTTATGGGGGTTCGAAGCTGAGGGTGTCGGATTGTTTATAGTATTGTGGGTGCAGGGTAATAGACATAGACAAGGGTATGCGGAGCATGGACTATAGATATGTCACTCCCCCATTGTTAGATTTAAGCCTGTCCTCAGGCGATTATCCTTGGATATAGTTCAGGTACGTCTAAAACTGTGCCTGCTGGGGATTCCTCGTCTTCGTCTAAGGATGTTTCTATGTGCGGGTCGGTTTTAGGCTTATTACTTTTACTTAGATTAAACAATTGGTAGCTTAATCCTATTATGATTATGACAAATAGTAGTATTAAGCTTACATGTAATACATTATTTAGTCGCGTATTTTCTATTACGATTTCTTTGGTTTGCAAATAAGACAGTGGTTTAATTTTTGTTACGTTATTGTTGATGTATATGCTCTGTGCAAATTCAGGTATTGAGTTGGATATTAAGAATTCGTTTCATTGTACACTGCAATTATGTATTTTTATTAATGCGTTACCTTCTACTTTTATTTCTTGGTTTAGGCAATCTTGGTTTAATATGGTTTTTGGTAATTTCCAAGTTAACAATATATTGGGTTCTATGAAACTTATTTGAAAGTTTTGGTGTGCTTTGGTGTATGGACATTTTGTTTCTACTTGTTTGACTATTCCTGAAATACATTCGTCATTTATTTTTCGTTTTGATTATTTTTCATATACCTCGTTTTCTAGAACGTAATAATATGTTTTGCGTTAGGTCAGTGAGGATGTTATTATCTTCATCTGGATATGGGACAACTGTAAGTATAGGAATATTTGTGATCTCTCCTGGAATGTTGGAAAATATTAGTATTTCGTTAGTGTCTGATTTCAACCAGGTAGATGTTTTGATATTTAATAATTTCTCTGAATCGATGTGTTTCAGGTAATCCTGCCTTAATAATTTTGGATTAAAGATACCTAATCTTGTTAGCTGCATGCCTAATTCAATATCCTCTATGTACTCAGTAAAATGTTGAAGGTTAAATATTAATATTTCTAGTTGCTTATTTCTGTCATTATCCTCGTTTAATTTATTGACAACTTCTAAGCCGTAATTTACTGCTTGAATTACTAAGTTTAATTCGTTAGCTTGAACACTGTGGCTAGCCAGATTGTCTATTTTCCCTTCTAATTCGACTTTATCATCTTGATCTAACGTTCCAAATAGATATTTATATATTGTGCCTACTGCATTTATAAGGCCTCTTTTGTTTCTTTTTGCTATTTTTATGCCATTGAATTCACGTTGCCATTTCTCGACTAACTAAAGATTGCCTTGTGTATCTAGACGACATCATTATCTATTCCACATCATTGGAAGAACATTTGTTGTCTCTTAAAAGGGTCTTTGGAAAGTTGAGAGATGCAAACCTCAAACTTCAAATGGATAAGTGTGAATTCCTGAAGAAAGAAACGGAATTCCTAGGCCATGTAGTAACAACTAACGGCATAGTTCCTAATCCAAAGAAAATATCCGCCATAATAAACTTCCCAATGCCCAATACAACCACAAAAATAAAATCATTCATAGGTTTATGTGGATTTTATAGGAAATTCATTCCCAATTTCGGTAAAATAGCAAAACCAATGACACTCAAATTAAAGAAACGAGCAGTCATAGACCCAACCGAGGAAAAATACGTCGAGGCCTTCGAAAAGTTGAAAGTACTTATCACCTCAGACCCCATCCTCGTATTCCCAGATTTCAACAAAATGTTCACGGTAACAACCGATGCAAGTAACATTGCAGTAGGAGCAGTGTTGCCGCAAGACCACAAACCAATTTGCTGTGCAAGTGGAACCTTAAACGAACATGAAATCAATGATTCAGCAATAGAAAAGGAATTACTAGCTATAGTTTGGGCAACTAAGTATTTCAGATCATACCTGTTTGGTAGAACGTTTGAGATATTAAGTGATCACAAACCCTTCATTT
Organism: Drosophila persimilis; assembly: GCF_003286085.1. Taxonomy (NCBI): domain Eukaryota; kingdom Metazoa; phylum Arthropoda; class Insecta; order Diptera; family Drosophilidae; genus Drosophila; species Drosophila persimilis. The sequence goes on from NW_020825589.1 coordinate 49,611, forward strand.
GGTTGAATAACCAAATATGAAGCTACAACGATGGAAGATCAAATTAAATGAATTTGACTTCAAAATAAAATATTTACCAGGAAAGGAGAACTATGTAGCTGATGCGCTATCAAGAGTAAAGATCAACGAAAACCTACTCGGGAAAACCATTAATAGTGATTGTGCAACAGTTCCACTTACTGAGCGACCAATCAATTACTATAATAGGTAAATAGAACTGATTAAAGGAAATGAGGATAAGGTAGAAACATCCCACTATTTCCACAAGATACTGATAAAAATCACATATACTGAAATGACAGAGTCATTAGCGAAAGATATAATAAAGGAATATGTGTGTACCAAAAAGAGCGCACTATATTTCCATAATGAAGTAGACTTCCCACTGTTCCAAAAGGCATTCCTGGAGATAATCAGTCCAAATCACTTCACTAAACTGATTAAATCCAATACCAAACTCATAGATATTCCGAACTACTCCGAATTCAAGGAACAAATATTAAAGAATCATAAAGAACTACTTCACCCAGGTATCGAAAAGACCACTAATTGGTTTAAAGGAAAATTCTACTACCCCGATTATCAAAAGTTAATCCAAAATATTATCAATGAATATCGTAACACCAATCTAACCTTCGAGATCACCCCTGAAATACAAAATATCAGAGAAAAGTATGTCATGGATTTATATTTGGTAGGCAATCAACAATTCCTATCAGGCATTGATGTATATTCTAAATTCGCTACCCTTGTAGAAGTTAAGAGTCGTGACTGGTTAGAAACTAAGAGAGCCATCATAAAAGTCTTTAACGAAATGGACAAGCCACAGGGAATTAAAGCCGACAAAGATTCAGCCTTTATGTGCGCAGCATTGCAAGCATGGTTGAATGCGGAAAATGTGAAAATCGAAATCACTACCAGTAAAAACGGAGTTTCTGATGTAGAACGGCTACATAAAACGATCAATGAAAAATTAAGAATCATTTCAAGCGAGGATAACATAGAAAACAAGCTCACAAAAATTGCAGGCCCAATATCGAAGCGTTCGGTCTTGTCTACACTAGCTGGGTTCTACGATCCTCTATGGCTCATCTCTCCCATCATCACAAAAGCTAAAATATTTATGCAGTCGCTATGGAACGAAAGCCTAAAGTTGAATTGGGACGAAAGCCTGCCCCAGGATCTACATACGACTTGCATTGAGCTGACTTCGCAGTTGTCGATGGTTGAAAACTTTAAGTTTCCACGTTACGTGCTTCGGCAGCAAGCCAGATTAGAAATGCACGCGTTTTGTGATGCGAGCCAAGTAGCATATGGCGCCTGTGTATACATGCGTTCGGAAGCTCTTGGCATTGTGCAAAGTCATCTCTTATGCTCCTCAAAAATGCCGAATTGGACTACGACGCGAAGCACCCGATCCTGCTTCCTAAGGGACATCCTGTCACTGTATCTATTATTATCTTCTTTAACGAAAGGTTTCTCCACGCAGGAGCTCAAGGATTGCTCGGATTGCTTCGGCAAAAATTCTGGCCTATTGGTGGACGCAAATATGTAGCGGGCATCATTCACAAATGTGTTAGATGCTTTCGTTTGAAGCCAGTGCTGAGGGAACATATCACGGGAAACTTGCCTACGGATCGCGTAAGGACTAATCCAGCATTCCACACAACGGGCGTTGATTTTTGCGGACCCTCTTATCACAAGTCGGATGTCAGAAGCAGGCCTCCTATCAAATGTTACATCGGTGTCTTCGTATGCTTTAGCGCCAAAGCAACTCATTTGGAAGTCGTTCGGGATCTATCTACAGCATCCTTTCTGACAGCATTAAGGCGTTTTATAAGTCTACGTCCCAAACCTCGAATCATCTGGTCAGACAACGCTACAAATTTTGTAGGAGCAAAAAATTAGGTTTTGGAGCTTCGGCAAATGTTCCTCAGCGATCCTCATACGTCGACTGTGTCACATCTCTGCGTTTCTAGTGGAATCGATTGGAAATTCATCCCCCCTCGCTCACCTCATTTTGGGGGTTTGTGGGAGGCGGCTGTTAAAGCAGCTAAATATCATTTTCATCGCATCGTCGGGACCTACATTTTTACTCTTGATGAAATTCAGACCTTGGCTTGTGAAATCTCTGCCTTGTTAAATTCCCGTCCGCTTTATGCAATTACAGAAAGTCCCGATGATCTAGATGTGCTCACGCCAAACCACTTTCTCAATGGAGCCCCGAAAGCTGCATTCGACGAACCAGATGTGTCGCATCTCCGGGTCAACCTACTTAGTCGATGGCAGCGACTGTGTCAAATGAAGCAGGCGTTTTGGAGAAAATGGAGCAAACGCTGCCACCATTAAGGTGGCCGCTTGGCCGCATTGAGAGCGTCATCCCAGGAAAAGATGGAACCATCATAGTAGCCGTCATCCGCACTCAAACAGAGCCGTTGGAAAAATAGCGGTTCTGCCCCTTCAGGATGGATCTGTTGAAAGCCTTTGCCTTCCAACGGGGGGTGAATGTTCGGAGCAGAACCCAGCCGATTAGTTGCTTGCCAATGTAGAAAGAGAATTCAAATATAATTTGAACAGAGAAAAACACTTCTGTTCAGTCGTTTGGTTTTGGTAGGAATAAATCCAATTTATTCTTCATAAATTTCTTTAGCCTAAAAGTACATAATAATCTGTCGCTAAGAGCAGCGGCAGAACGGGATTTTGTAGCATGCCATATGTATGTGTATATTTATGTTTGTAAGAATGTATATGCAGAAGGCATATATATTGGGATATATTGGGATATATTGCCGACACTGCAGTTCACACGCTGCAGGCCACATACAAGGGACTGATCGTATTACAGCTCTTGAGTGCGGCTGTGTTACGAAAACATTGCGACAAAGTGTCTTTATGTTTATGAGCGTGATACTCTACATTAACTTTGGTCATATGACCACTTGACATATTGTATACACTACAATGCTGTGGGCATATGCTTATATGGTATACAACATACTACACCTCCCTTTTTAGAGAAATAACGTAAAATAATTATGTAGATATTTAAAAAAAAAAAAATTTTTCAGCTTGGGATTCGGATTTGGATTTGGAGGCGTTGGCTTCGACTTCGGCTTCGGAGATGGAGTACGTGACTCGATCGATATGTGGGAAAGGCGGCTTTTGATGAAAGGCTTCCGCTGCGTATGATCGGTGTTGCATTATTTGGGGGTGGCTGAGAATAGGGCCTCTGATTGGTCAGTTACGATGGCGTGGTTCTTGAGAATCGATTAGTAATTGATCTCTGAAGAGTGGCGTGATTCTAATGCGGCTGGATTCTAGTGCGGCTGGATTCTAGTGCGGCATCTATTGTTTTATGTTCAACTTCTAGCTTAGGGTGTTTGTTTACATTGCCTGCAATCGGCTACGCGTGGTCCATTTCGAGAGTGAGATTGTTTATGGGGGTTCGAAGCTGAGGGTGTCGGATTGTTTATAGTATTGTGGGTTCAGGGTAATAGACATAGACAAGGGTATGCGGAGCATGGACTATAGATATGTCACTCCCCCATTGTTAGATTTAAGCCTGTCCTCAGGCGATTATCCTTGGATATAGTTCAGGTACGTCTAAAACTGTGCCTGCTGGGGATTCCTCGTCTTCGCCTAAGGATGTTTCTATGTGCGGGTCGGTTTTAGGCTTATTACGTTTACTTAGATTAAACAATTGGTAGCTTAATCCTATTATGATTATGACAAATAGTAGTATTAAGCTTACATGTAATACATTATTTAGTCGCGTATTTTCTATTACGATTTCTTTGGTTTGCAAATAAGACAGTGGTTTAATTTTTGCTACGTTATTGTTGATGTATATGCTCTGTGCAAATTCAGGTATTGAGTTGGATATTAAGAATTCGTTTCATTGTACACTGCAATTATGTATTTTTATTAATGCGTTACCTTCTACTTTTATTTCTTGGTTTAGGAAATCTTGGTTTAATATGGTTTTTGCTAATTTCCAAGTTAACAATATATTGGGTTCTATGAAACTTATTTGAAAGTTTTGGTGTGCTTTGGTGTATGGACATTGTTCGGGCCAGCCGCTGAAGAATAACCGTAACTTTAAAATTATTATTATTGTATGAGCATAGAGAGCCGCCTACATATGTTGTAAAGCATTGACTTTCTGCAGAGCTGCTGCGCTCTCCCGCTAAAGGGGCTCTCTGCCGCCGCCACTTCGGCAACTACTTTGATCTGCTGCCGCCACTTCGCTAACCCCTCTGCGCATTGGTTGCATATCGATCTCGCATAAAGTTCATCTGGCAATAGCAAGCAATCGGCTTCCGCTAAGCCACCAAGATTAAATACGAATTATAAAGTTTAACCCAAAATCTCTTTTTATTTTGAAATACATAGGTGCCAAAAAAGCTTGGCATCTCAAACATTGGTGACCCCGACGTGATATAAAACCATTGCTTAATCGCGTTCCGTTAAAACACTTATTAATTATACAATATTGTGTTGTTGGGTAGTTTAACTACCAACAAATACCTTTGTGTGCACATTAAAAACAGTTTAAAGTGCAAATTCAGTGAGAGTGCGGCTGGAATATTTATAGACAAATTCCGGTACTTTAAGCGTCGAATCTCTCATTCTCTGCGCAGCTGCAGCCGCGGTTCTTGACTTTTCGTGTCTTGCATTCTCGCTCTCGCGTCTATACATCGTCGCTTAAGCGGTATTTCATTTTCCGTTGTTGTGTCGATTGCACAACGGTTAACATGGACAACGATCCAAATACAGGCGCGGGCGGAAATATTGTGGTGGCTGATTCCAGACTGAGTCTGTATAAACGTAAAAGTCAGTCATTATATGATCGATTGCACAGGCTTGGCGAATCCTTCGCGGGGAATAAAATCGACAAGCTGACCGCCGCGGAAGTCGAGGTGCGCCTTGATATGTTGGCAGAAATTCGAGCGGAATTTAATAAGGCCCATAATGAGTTGGAGGCTCTCGATCAAAACGAGATTGGGAGTGAGCTGCGCGAAATCTTCGATACTCTTTTCATATCGTTGAAAGCTGAGTTGCTGGCTGCTGTTGAAGTAAGCCAGTCACACGCCGCTGCCAATTCTACGACTCTGCCAAGCCATTCCGGACATAGTACCATCATCATGGCTCACAAGCAGCGACTTCCTGAACTGAAGGTGCCGAAGTTTTCTGGTGGATACGTCGAGTTCTCGCATTTTATGGCAATGTTCAAATCGGTGATTGAAGCGGATGCGGATCTCAGTGACATCGAGAAATTCCAGCACCTTCGCTCTTGCCTCGCTGATGCGGCTTTGGATTCGGTTCGATCGTTGGAGCTCTCCAGTGCCAATTATCGTGCGGCTCTGGATATACTTAATAAACGCTTTAATAACAAAAGACTTGTTTTCCAGGCACACATCAAGAAGATCTTGGGCTAAAGAGGGTAGACTCGCCTTCTGCTAAAAGGCTTCGGGAGTTTTCGGATGCAGTCAATTTACACATGCGAGCGTTGCAGACATTGGGAACTGCTGAGGAGATTTCGGGATTCATGGTTATCAACATGCTGCTGCAGAAGTTGGATTCGAAGACGCAAACCAAATGGGAGGAGCACACATCGTCGGATGCTATACCTACCGCAGAGGAATTCTTCGAATTCTTGCATCAACGCTGCCAGAAAATGGAGCGATTGGAATATGCTACAGCGACACACGCTAGTAGCGATCAGGTGGGAAAAAACCATTCCTATACGCATGTTAAGAAAACGTTTGTAGCTTCCAACTCTTCCGCCGACCCGTATGTATGCGTCTTTTGCCACTCAGCGGGCCATGGAATATACTCGTGCAAGATATTTGAAAATCTCTCACCGTTGCTGCGCCACAAAGAAGTGAAGAAGCTTTCCCTATGCTTCAATTGCCTAAAACCGGGGCACCGGACCCGCGCATGCAATAGTGGAAAATGTCGAGTATGCGGCGGTAGGCATCATAGTTTGTTGCACTTCGTTTAGGCATCATAGTTTGTTGCACTTCGTATGCAGCCCACAACACAAGGCTGCCCAGGTATTACTCTTCCCGATCTGGCCGTTCAACCGGACACTCTTTCCGTTGCTCAAAATTCTGCTAGCAGCTCGTCTCTACCTTCGTCTACCTCTCTTGCTGCCCAAGGTCTTCACTCTGATGTCGTGCTTCTGGCTACAGCCGTGGTTCTCGTGAAGAATCGGTCTGGCGTTTTAGTTCCTTGTCGTGCCATCTTAGATTCAGGATCGCAGCTGCATCTCGTCACATCCAGGTTCGCCCAGCAGCTTCAGCTTAGGAGAACTCAATCGTCTGCACTTGTGTCTGGGCTGGGCGATACCAGCGTTTCTACTGAGGGATCCACCATAAGCATTTGTATGCATTCTCGCACCTCTGCTTACACAACTACGCTTACTGCTCTCATCGCCCCCACGATTACCGATTCTCAACCAAGTATGGCAGTAAATGTATCCGATTGGCGTATTCCATCTAACATTCAGCTCGCTGATCCTGCATTTTTCAATCCTCAACGGGTTGATCTTCTCATTGGTGCGAGCGTTTTTTATGATCTCCTCTGCGTAGGGCAAATCAAACTCACCGATGGACTGCCTCTTCTGCAGAAGACCCGGCTTGGGTGGATCGTATCTGGTGGTGGACAGAAGGTATCAAGCTCGGCGCTTTTGGCCACGCACAATTGTCCAGATTCGATAGCTGAGATGGAAGCAAGGTTGGATAAAACTCTTCGTATGTTTTGGGAAGTCGAGAATTGTGTGGAGGTTGGGTTGAATACCAAAGAAGAAGACGATTGTGAAGCACATTTCGTAAGCCACCTTTCACGGTTGCCATCCGGGGAGTATGCAGTTCGTCTGCCGCTAAACAACAATATTGATCGTTTAGGAGAATCTTATGCTCAGGCTTATCGACGGTTCATCAGTCTGGAGCGAAAACTGGAGCGTAATCCTACACTAAAGGAGCGGTATTCCGCCTTTATGAGGGAGTACATTGATTTGCATCATATGCACCAAGTCAACCCTGATTCCCGTAGCCTCTGCAAATATTTCTTGCCTCATCACTGTGTCCTAAAGGAGGACAGTACGACGACAAAACTCCGTGTCGTTTTCGATGGATCCGCAGCTACATCAACTGGATATTCTCTAAATGATGTGATGATGACAGGCCCTGTTATTCAGCATGCATTGTTCAACATATTGATTCGCTTTCGAACACTGGGGACATTTGTAAAATGTACCGCTGCGTACGAGTGTCCCCACCCGACAACTTGTATCAGTGCATCCTATGGCGAGATTCCATCGAGTCCGAGGTTCAAGTCTACACATTAGACACCGTCACATACGGGACGAGGGCTGCATCATTTTTAGCGGTCCGCGCAATGCACCAGCTGGCCATCGACGAGGGTGAATCCTACCCTCTTGGCTCAGCTGCTCTGCGGCAGGAGTTTTACGTGGATGACCTTATTTCGGGCGGTAATTCGGTCGCACAGGTCATGGAAAAGATGCACCAAACATCAGCTTTACTGTCCCGTGGTAACTTTAGACTTAGGAAATGGTGCTCCAGTCACCAGGAAGTACTTGAGGGAACCCCTGAAGATGACATAGAGAAGATCCTAAAGTTTAATGATGGAAGCGACATAGCCAAAACTCTCGGCTTACCGTGGGACCCTGCTTCGGATCAGCTGCTTTTTGCCTTGTCCGCACTGGACACAACCTCAAAGCCATCAAAGCGGTCGGTTCTATCTACGATTGCGCGGTTCTACGACCCTCTTGGATTGATAAATCCAGTCATTGTCAGGTGCAAAATCTTCCTTCAGCAGCTTTGGAGAGAAAATTTGGATTGGGATGAAAGCCTACCCTCAGCATTGCATTCAACTTGGATGGACTTGAGAAATAGTTTGGCAAGCATTTCTCGGATCTCATTTCCTCGCTTGGTTCTTCGTTCTAGTGTGGCTACAGAAGTTCACGGATTCTGTGATGCCAGCTTAGAAGCATATGGCGCTTGCGTGTATGTCGTGTCCAGGGAAGCCCAGTCTTCGAGCCACGTTTTGTGCTCAAAGTCGCGAGTGGCTCCGCTAAAGACTATATCGATTCCTAAGCTGGATTAAGTGGAGCCCATTTGCTTGCGAAAATCATGCAGAATGTAAAGGACATGGGAATCTTTACAGGTCGGTTCTATTGCTGGTCGGATTCGTCAACAGCATTATCTTGGATTAGGGACGAGCCAGCTAAATTTCAAGTTTTCGTGGCAAATTGAGTGGCATCAATTCAGGAGTTGACGGCAGACATGGAATGGCGCTATGTTCCCACATCTTTAAATCCTGCTGATATTCTCTAGAGAGGCTCGCTTCCCAACCATCTTATCCAATCAGAGCTATGGTTTCACGGCCCATCCTTTTTGCTATGCTCCAAGGATAAGTGGCCTGTATCTCCTACTAACAACATAGCAACTTTGGAGCTTCGCAAGAGAGGATTGCTAATCACGTCTCCACATGCCGATCTCACGTCCGGATGCAAATTTGCGAATTCATTCTTTCGCATGCAGCGCACATTCGCCTACATGCATGAATTTATACATCGTCTTAGGCATCCAGGACTCACCGTTTCTGATATTCGGCAAGGAACGCATCTTCTAATTCGACACATTCAGCTGGAAAATTTGTGGATGGACATAAAGGAGATTCGTCGCAATGGTCAAGTCATGAAATCCAGTTCTATTAGTTCGCTCAACCCGTTCATCGATCATTATGGACTACTTAGAGTTGGAGGTCGTCTTGGCAACTCATCGCTAGGATTTGATGCTCAGCACCCGCTCATTCTGCCAAAGGGACATTCCATTACCTTTGCGCTGATAAGATATTACCATGAAAGAAACCTCCATGCCGGACCTCGCGCCTTGCTATCCAAAATTCGGCTGGAATATTGGCCCATTGGAGGTGTTAAGGCAGTGTCAAGGGTCGTCAGCAGATGTGTGAGATGCTTCAGGACTAGGCCGCGCATGGTCGAACACATCATGGGAGACCTACCTAAGGAACGTTTGGAAGGATCTCGAGCTTTTGAAGTCACTGGAGTAGATTACTGTGGACCTTTTTTCTACCGATCAGAAATCCGCACAAGGCCTCCGATCAAGTGCTACATTAGCGTATTCATCTGCTTCACTTCCAAGGCTATACACATGGAGCTCGTAAGGGATTTGACCACTGCATCGTTTCTAGGCGCACTAAAGCGTTTTACTTCCACTCGAGGAAGGCCAAGTCAAATTTGGTCGGACAATGCGACAAACTTCGTTGGCGCCAAGAACGAGCTTCTGGAGCTAAAGAAGCTCTGTCTGAGCGAACCGCATATGAAGGAGGTCCACGAATCCTGCTTGGCTGACTCGATCGACTGGCGTTTCATCCCACCTCGCTCTCCGCATTTTGGCGGGTTGTGGGAAGCGGCCGTGAAGAACGCAAAATATCACCTGTACCGCTCAGTTGGACCATCTGTGCTTAGCTTCGACGAGCTGCGCACTCTGATCTGTCAGATCACTGCAATTGTTAACTCTCGCCCTTTGCTCTCGCTTTCAGAAAATCCTGATGATTTAGACGTTTTGACTCCTGCTCATCTGCTTTTAGGCGGCCCCCATGAGCAAATCCTCTAGCCTGACCTAACGAAGCTGAACTACAATCGTCTGGATGGCTGGCAGCGGGTCACCCAACTACAGCAAATATTTTGGAGCCGTTGGCGCGAAGAGTATCTCACTCTTTTGCAAGAGCGCGCGAAGTGGCGCACCCCCGCGCAAAACATCTGCAAGAACGACCTCGTTCTGGTGAAGGACGAAAATCTTCCTCCAATTCGTTGGCCACTGGCTAGAGTGGTCGATGTCGTTTTCGGCAAGGACGGAGTGTGTCGCGTCGCTGACCTGAAAACATCCTCAGGAAACATCAGGAGGGCCGTCACTCGGCTATGTTTGCTGCCCCTTAAGGAATCTGTTGAGAGACAAGCTCCCAACGGGGGGAGTATGTTCGGGCCAGCCGCTGAAGAATAACCGTAACTTTAAAATTATTATTATTGTATGAGCATAGAGAGCCGCCAACATATGTTGTAAAGCATTGACTTTCTGCAGAGCTGCTGCGCTCTCCCGCTAAAGGGGCTCTCTGCCGCCGCCACTTCGGCAACTACTTTGATCTGCTGCCGCCACTTCGGCAGTCACTTTGATCTAACGCCGTCGTCTATAGTTTTAGTTCTATGCTAACCCCTCTGCGCATTGGTTGCATATCGATCTCGCATAAAGTTCATCTGGCAATAGCAAGCAATCGGCTTCCGCTAAGCCACCAAGATTAAATACGAATTATAAAGTTTAACCCAAAATCTCTTTTTATTTTGAAATACATAGGTGCCAAAAAAGCTTGGCATCTCAAACAGACATTTTGTTTCTACTTGTTTGACTATTCCTGAAATACATTCGTCATTTATTTTTCGTTTTGATTATTTTTCATATACCTCGTTTTCTAGAACGTAATAATATGTTTTGCGTTAGGTCAGTGAGGATGTTATTATCTTCATCTGGATATGGGACAATTTTAAGTATAGGAATATTTCTGATCTCCCCTGGAATGTTGGAAATTATTAGTATTTCGTTAGTGTCTGATTTCAACCAGATAGATGTTTTGATATTTAATAATTTCTCTGAATCGATGTGTTTCAGGTAATCCTGCCTTAATAATTTTGGATTAAAGATACCTAACCTTGTTAGCTGCATGCCTAATTCAATATCCTCTATGTACTCAGTAAAATGTTGAAGGTTAAATATTAATATTTCTAGTTGCTTATTTCTGTCATTATCCTCGTTTAATTTATTGACAACTTGTAAGCCGTAATTTACTGCTTGAATTACTAAGTTTAATTCGTTAGCTTGAACACTGTGGCTAGCCAGATTGTCTATTTTCCCTTCTAATTCGACTTTATCATCTTGATCTAACGTTCCAAATAGATATTTATATATTGTGCCTACTGCATTTATAAGGCCTCTTTTGTTTCTTTTTGCTATTTTTATGATATTGAATTCACGTTGCCATTTCTCGACTAACTAAAGATTGCCTTGTGTATCTAGACGACATCATTATCTATTCCACATCATTGGAAGAACATTTGTTGTCTCTTAAAAGGGTCTTTGGAAAGTTGAGAGATGCAAACCTCAAACTTCAAATGGATAAGTGTGAATTCCTGAAGAAAGAAACGGAATTCCTAGGCCATGTAGTAACAACTAACGGCATAGTTCCTAATCCAAAGAAAATATCCGCCATAATAAACTTCCCAATGCCCAATACAACCACAAAAATAAAATCATTCATAGGTTTATGTGGATTTTATAGGAAATTCATTCCCAATTTCGCTAAAATAGCAAAACCAATGACACTCAAATTAAAGAAACGAGCAGTCATAGACCCAACCGAGGAAAAATACGTCGAGGCCTTCGAAAAGTTGAAAGTACTTATCACCTCAGACCCCATCCTCGTATTCCCAGATTTCAACAAAATGTTCACGGTAACAACCGATGCAAGTAACATTGCATTAGGAGCAGTGTTGCCGCAAGACCACAAACCAATTTGCTGTGCAAGTAGAACCTTAAACGAACATGAAATCAATTATTCAGCAATAGAAAAGGAATTACTAGCTATAGTTTGGGCAACTAAGTATTTCAGATCATACCTGTTTGGTAGAACGTTTGAGATATTAAGTGATCACAAACCCTTGATTTGGTTGAATAACCTCAAGGAACCAAATATGAAGCTACAACGATGGAAGATCAAATTAAATTAATTTGACTTCAAAATAAATTATTTACCAGGAAAGGAGAACTATGTAGCTGATGCGCTATCAAGAGTAAAGATCAACGAAAACCTACTCGGGGAAACCATTAATAGTGATTGTGCAACAGTCCATAGCGCGCAAGAAGATAAAACAAATTATATTCCACTTACTGAGCGACCAATCAATTACTATAATAGGTAAATAGAACTGATTAAAGGAAATGAGGATAAGGTAGAAACATCCCACTATTTCCACAAGATACTGATAAAAATCACACATACTGAATCAGAGTCAGTGTACCAAAAAGAGTGCACTATATTTCCATAATGAAGTAGACTTCCCACTGTTCCAAAAGGCATTCCTGGAGATAATCAGTCCAAATCACTTCACTAAACTGATTAAATCCAATACCAAACTCATAGATATTCCGAACTACTCCGAATTCAAGGAACAAATATTAAAGAATCATAAAGAACTACTTCACCCAGGTATCGAAAAGACCACTAATTGGTTTAAAGGAAAATTCTACTACCCCGATTATCAAAAGTTAATCCAAAATATTATCAATGAATATCGTAACACCAATCTAACCTTCGAGATCACCCCTGAAATACAAAATATCAGAGAAAAGTATGTCATGGATTTCTATTTGGTAGGCAATCAACAATTCCTATCAGGCATTGATGTATATTCTAAATTCGCTACCCTTGTAGAAGTTAAGAGTCGTGACTGGTTAGAAACAAAGAGAGCCATCATAAAAGTCTTTAACGAAATGGACAAGCCACAGGGAATTAAAGCCGACAAAGATTCAGCCTTTATGTGCGCAGCATTGCAAGCATGGTTGAATGCGGAAAATGTAAAAATCGAAATCACTACCAGTAAAAACGGAGTTTCTGATGTAGAACGGCTACATAAAACGATCAATGAAAAATTAAGAATCATTTCAAGCGAGGATAACATAGAAAACAAGCTCACAAAAATTCGAGTTAATTCTATACACTTATAACCATAAAACGGTTCATAATACTACAAAAAGATCCCCAGCTGATATCTTCCTGTACGCTTGACTACCAGATTATAACACCCAACAGAATAAAGTTAGGAAGATCAATCATTTGAATAACGATCGAATCGACTTTGAAGTAGACACACGCTACAAGAATGCACCCCTAGTTAAAACAAAAACAACCAACCCGTTCAAAAGAAGAGGGGAAATTAGGCAGGTAGCACTTTGGCGAAAAGCACTTTGAAGAGAAAAATAGAGGGAGGAAAATCACCCACTATAAAACGAAATTCAAAAGAAAGAAAAAATCTAATAAAAGTAAATACGATAATTGCAGAGTACTCGAAGAGAGTACTGGGAATCCGTAGCTACAACATGATTAAGATTATAATCTTACTAATGTTCACCGTCCTACAGTCTAACGGACAGAATATAGAGATAGATCCCATCAACTCAATGAATTGATATCTCATATTCAAAACAAATACCATTAACATACCCATTAATTATGAATACCATTATCTAACAATTAATATAACAAGAACAGATGAAACATATCAGAAAGTCGAATTAGAAGGGAAAATAGACAATCTGGCTAGCCACAGTGTTCAAGCTAACGAATTAAACTTAGTAATTCAAGCAGTAAATTCCGGCATAGAAGTTGTCAATAAATTAAACAAGGATAATGACAGAAATAAGCCACTAGAAATATTAATATTTAACCTTCAACATTTTACTGAGTACATAGAGGATATTGAATTAGGCATGCAGCTAACAAGATTAGGTATCTTTATTAAATATCAAAACATCTACCTGGTTGAAATCAGACACTAACGAAATACTAATAATTTCCAACATTCCAGGAGAGATCAGAAATATTCCTATACTTAAAATTGTCCCATATCCAGATGAAGATAATAACATCCTCACTGACCTAACGCAAAACATATTATTACGTTCTAGAAAACGAGGTATATGAAAAATAATCAAAACGAAAAATAAATGACGAATGTATTTCAGGAATAGTCAAACAAGTAGAAACAAAATGTCCATACACCAAAGCACACCAAAACTTTCAAATACATTTTATAGAACCCAATATATTGTTAACTTGGAAATTAGCAAAAACAATATTAAACCAAGATTGCCTAAACCAAGAAATAAAAGTAGAAGGTAACGCATTAATAAAAATACATAATTGCAGTGTACAATTAAACGAATTCTTAATATCCAACTCAATACCAGAATTTGCACAAAGCATATACATCAACAATAACGTAACAAAAATTAAACCACTGTCTTATTTGCAAACCAAAGAAATCGTAATAGAAAATACGCGATTAAATAATGTATTATATGTAAGCTTAATACTACTATTTGTCATAATCATAATAGGATTAAGCTACAAATTGTTTAATCTAAGTAAAAGCAATAGGCCTAAAACCGACGCACACATAGAAACATCCTTAGACGAAGACGAAGAATCCCCAGCAGGCACAGTTTTAGACGCACCTGAACTATATCCAAGGATAATCGCCTGAGGACAGGCTTAAATCTAACAATGGGGGAGTGACATATCTATAGTCCATGCTCCGCATACCCTTGTCTATGTCTATTACCCTGAACCCACAATACTATAAACAATCCGACACCCTCAGCTTCGAACCCCCATAAACAATCTCACTCTCGAAATGGACCACGCGTAGCCGATTGCAGGCAATGTAAACAAACACCCTAAGCTAGAAGTTGAACATAAAACAATAGATGCCGCACTAGAATCCAGCCGCACTAGAATCCAGCCGCATTAGAATCACGCCACTCTTCAGAGATCAATTACTAATCGATTCTTAAAAACCGCGCCATCCTAGCTCGCCAATCAGAGGCCCTATTCTCAGCCACACCCAAGTAATGCAACACCGATCATACGCAGCGGAAGCCTTTCATCAAAAGCCGCCTTTCCCACATATCGATCGAGTCACGTACTCCATCTCCGAAGCCGAAGTCGAAGCCAACGCCTCCGAATCCAAATCCGAATCCCAAACCGAGAATCATAATATAAATAGTCTACATCTAAGAAGGCAAGTCAGTTCTGTTCAAGACAAACGTCAATCGCGACACCGTCGGAGAATTCAATCAAGTTAATTCCATTCAAGACATCTGACCTCAGTCATCGTCGGGGATAACTAAACCATTGTACGCTAAGTTTAAGTGAAAGAATAAAACCTTTTTTTAAACTTAAACTCAAGTGTCGCATATTTTACTGGCGCAGTCGGTAGGATCTCAGTTAAAAGTGAATCCTTTTTTTAAGGCGATCAATTGGCGTAGTGACAGTTACAGTGCGTAATAACCTACAGTGATCAGAGAAAAGTAACGCTAATACTAAAGAGATCCGCCAACGAATCTACCCACGATTCAAACTCAATTAATATTAGAAAAAAATAAATAAATAAAAAGAAATCAACATGCCGCTAACAGAAACACACCTGAACCAAGCCTTGAAGTCAATCAGGCAAATTCCACCATACGACGGATGCCAAGAACGTCTAAGTTCGTTCATAAGCAGGATTGAGTATATCTCCGGATTGTACCCAACAGAAGACCGCCGACAACAAAGCATCATGTACGGAGCCACTGAGGGTCAACTGTGCGGACGAGAACAACTTTTATCACAGAGCCTTCAACCAAACACCTGGAGTGATCTAAAGGAAGCCCTAATCAGCAAATTCAACAACCACACTCCATACGAGACGCTACTACAACAATTACACGATACCAAATTCAATGGGAGTATTCGTAAGTTCATAGAGGAACTAGGAATTAAGTCAAATGTTATAGTAAGTAAACTAAATCTGGAAACTAGCGCAGAAAATAAGACAATCTTTAAAAACGCTCTGGAAAATGCCACCAGGTATACCATAGAAGATGCTCTACCCAATAGACTGTTCATCATTTTAGCAAAGAAAGACATTTCTACTATGGCTAAACTAGAAAAATCAGCTCAAGAGTTAGGAATCTACGAAATTTTCGTAAATGATAACAAGAATCACGAACACTCAAGAAACGGAAATAACAATCGTAGGAATGTTGGAACTTATTACCCTCGCTATAGTAGTAACGATTATAACAATCAAAACCCAATAATAGTAAATAATAAAAAATTAAGAGGTATCGCGGACTCGGTATCGTCAATAAATATAATAAAAGAAAACTATACAGATTCCAAAGTCTATAGCGACAACCTCACCGTCCATACCATCAAAGGACCCGTCCGTCTGACTCAGAGCATTACACGTAATGCAACCAAAAACTGTCCGACAAAACAAAAATTTTATATTCATAATTTTTCTGAAAATTATGATATACTCTTAGGCAGAGAATATTTGATGGCCAGCAAAGCCGTCATCGATTACCGAAATTAAACGGTAACGTTAGGAGAAAGGTCATACCCAATCATCCAAAGTGGAGAAGCAATTGCCGACGGCAAGACCGCACACAAAGGTGATAAACCATCTTCAAAGGAAGATATAACTACACCTAAGTGCCTTGACCCATCTCCTGAAGGAGAGCAATACTTCGCTTCCGCGTTAGAGAATGAATTAAGGGAATGTAACCAGCTAAGGTTGGAACATTTAAATGACGAAGAAAATGAGAAACTAAAGAGTTCTCTATGAATTTAAGGACGTGCAGTATAAAGAAGGTGACATTTTGACCTTCACTAGTACTATAAAGCACGAAATTAAAACCCATTACGAAGATCCTGTATATCGTCGACCATATAAATATGCTCAAATACATGATCAAGAAGTGACTCAATAAATCAAAGGTATGATTAGACAGGGAATCATTCGTAAGTCGAATTCTCCCTATTGTGCACCCATTGCTATGATACCAAAGAAAATAGATGCTTCAGGAAAGCAGAAATATCGTATGGTAGTAGATTATAGAAGTCTAAACGAGGTGACAATCAAGGACAAATTTCCACACCCAGAATGGACGAAATCCTAGATAAACTAGGTAGGTGCCAATATTTTACAACAATCGATTTAGCTAAGGGATTCCATCAAATTCCTATGGAACCTAACTCAATCCCAAAAACAGCTTTCTCCACGAAGCATGGTCATTACGAGTTCACTCGTATGCCTTTTGGGCTAACCACTGCCCCCGCCACATTTCAAAGATGCATGAACAATCTGTTAGAAGATTTATTTTTCAAAGATTGCCTTGTGTATCTAGACGACATCATTATCTATTCCACATCATTGGAAGAACATTTGTTGTCTCTTAAAAGGGTCTTTGGAAAGTTGAGAACCATGTAGCCGATGCGCTATCAAGAGTAAAGATCAACGAAAACCTACTCGGGGAAACCATTAATAGTGATTGTGCAACGGTCCATAGCGCACAAGAAGATAATATTAATTATATTCCACTTACAGAGCGACCAATCAATTACTATAATAGGCAAATAGAACTGATTAAAGGTAATGAGGATAAGGTAGAAACATCCCACTATTTCCACAAGATACTGATAAAAATCACATATACTGAAATTACAGAGTCATTAGCAAAAGATATAATAAAGGAATATGTGTGTACCAAAAAGAGTGCACTATATTTCCATAATGAAGTAGACTTGCCACTGTTCCAAAGGGCATTCCTGGGGATAATCAGTCCAAATCACTTCACTAAACTGATTAAATCCAGTACCAAACTCATAGATATTCGGAACTACTCCGAATTCAAATAACAAATATTGAAGAATCATAAAGAGCTACTTCACCCAGGTATCGAAAAGACCACTAATTGGTTTAAAGGAAAATTCTACTACCCCGATTATCAAAAGTTAATCCAAAATATTATCAATGAATGTCCTACGTGCAACGTTGCTAAAACAGAGCATCGTAACACCAATCTAACCTTCGAGATCACCCCTGAAATACAAAATACCAGAGAAAAGTATGTCATGGATTTCTATTTGGTAGGCAATCAACAATTCCTATCAGTCATTGATGTATATTCTAAATTCGCTACCCTTGTAGAAGTTAAGAGTCGTGACTGGTTAGAAACAAAGATAGCCATCATAAAAGTCTTTAACGAAATGGGCAAGCCACAGGGAATTAAAGCCGACAAAGATTCAGCCTTTATGTGCACAGCATTGCAAGCATGTTTGAATGCAGAAAATGTAAAAATCGGGTATGAATGGGTATGAACCGTCGCGGCAGTGTTTAGGGGGTTTTGAAGTCCTCGAGGATCGAGGTATTTTTCGCATAGGCCAGTAGTTGCTGTGGCGTCCTTTTGAAGGCATCTTTAAGTGATGCCAGCACTGGCGCCCAAGTACTTCCTCCTTGCCCTTAAGAGAGCAGGACAGTTGCAGATGAGATGTTCTAGGGTTTCGGTTGCCCCAGGTTCGTCACATTTCCTGTTTGTCTCTGTTTGTGATTCCTAGCTTTGTTGCATGCGCCGCAGCCAGGCAATGGCCCGTTAATATTCCCACTAATAATCTGCAGTCCTTCCCTGGTAGGTTCAGCAGGTAGTGGCTGAGTTTGTCATTGCGGACCTTGCACATGATTTTCGAGGTTCGCTTTGCAGCGTTCTAAGGGAGACAGGCACGTTATCGGTTCTCGTATTCGCCAGCCCGACGCCTTCCTTAGCTAGTACGTCCGCCGTCTCGTTTCCTTCGATGCCCTGGTGGCTGGGAATCCAGTAGATCCGCACTGACTTTGTCGTGCTTAGGGTATCTAGTGCCTCCCTGCTCGCCAAGACGTTTCTGGAACTGACTGCGGACGACTGCATGGATCTTATCGCCGCTTGGCTGTCGACGAATAGGTTGACCGCATCTTGTGTTCTTTCAGTGAGAAGAGCGACCTCTGCTGCTTTCCTGATGGCAAAAACCTCTGCCTGGAATATGCTACAATGGTCCGGTAGCTTATATGACAGCCTTATCTCAGGGTCTGTACAGTATAGGCCCGCTCCTACTCCTCCGTCCATCTTGAAGCCGTCCGTATATGTCCATATCGGTACCTTGTACCTCTTGGTAAAGAGGATGAGGTCCGTCTTGTCCGCGTTGATACTGAGTCCTACTTCTTCCGCCCACTCGCGTATCTCCCTGAGTGTTCGTTTCATTAGTGAGCTGAGGGTCGATGGGCAAACACCCGTAATAAGTATGCTTATGTCGTCCGCATAAGCTGTTATTATTGGGACCTTCCTTTCGTATCTCTTGATGGGGTCGTCGACCACCAGATTCCACAGGACGGGCGACAGGACTCCACCCTGGGGTGTGCCTCTGTGTGCCTCTTTCACCATGGAAGCGGTGCCCCACTCTGATTGCACCCGTCTGCAACCTAGGAGGTTCCTTATCCACAGGTTAATTGCTGGGTGTGTATTAGTTGCTACCAGGCAATTTTTTATTGCTTCCGTAGCCACGTTGTTGAATGCTCCGGAGATGTCCACGAATACTCCCAGTGCATACTTTTTATTGTGAAGGGCTTTCTCAATGGTAGCTAGCAGCTTTTCTAGTGTTTTTAATATAAAGCAGGTAAGGCTTATCGGTCTATAGTCTTTGGGACTCGCATGGCTGCGCTTTCCTGCCTTTGGGAGGAAGACAACGCTCGAGGTTCTCCATTGGATAGGGATATAGCCAGTACTTATACAAGCTGTGAATATTGCGGAGAGCCATGGGGTAATCGCCTCTTTGGTCACCTGCATCATGGCTGGGAATATCCCGTCAAGTCCTGGTGCTTTTGTGACCGCAAAGGAGTCTATTGCCCAGTGGATTCGCTTGGTGGTTAACAGATCTGTTGGGGGTGTTGTTCCTCGGTTGCTAGGTCCTGGTGCTCTTTGCCATCAGCGACCTCGGTGCAACCAGGGAAATGTTCCTCCATTAGTGCTGTTAGGGCTTCGTCACTGCCTTCTGTCCACTGTCCGTCATCTAGCTTTAATTGGCTTTGTATGGTAGGCTGCTTAGAGAGCAGCTTCCGAAGCTCCTCCACGAGTTCCGTTGTGCTTTACGTATTTCTTTCTTGTAGCTCCTGAGTAGGAGTCTGTATTCCTCATAGACGATCCCTTCGTTCGCTTGTTTGGCGATCTTAAAGAATTCCTTGAGGTTGTCCCTTTGAAGAGAGAGATCCCGGCTCCACCAGAGTGGCTTGGACCTCTTCTTCGTCCTCGAGGGTTTGCACGATGTGTGGTAGGCGTCCAGTAACGCGTTGGATAGGGTCTCTAGAGACTTCTCTATGTCCTCCGTGGATTTCACTGTGCCCGGACTCGCGAGCTTCGAAGTAACTGTCTTTTTAAACTTTTCCCAGTTTGTATTCCGGGGGTTTCTATAGACTACGACCTTCGAAGAATGTTTGAAGTCGCACTTAAACTGAATGTACTTGTGATCTGAGAAGGAGGGTCTTTCAAGGACCCTCCAGCTAGATACCGTAGTACTGTTTCCCGTTGCAAGTGTTAGGTCTAGCACGTTGGATGAGGTCGGACCTACGAAGGTGTGCTCACCCACGACGTTTGCTATATAAAGATTATTTGCTAGTATAAAGTCTAAGAGTGACTCACCTCTTTCATTGATGTCGGTGCTTCCCCACACATTGTGGTGGGCATTGGCATCCGTCCCGATGACGAGTTGATAGTTTTTGGTGCCGGCTTCTGGAGCTTCAGCGCTCGGTCCCCCTGGATTGTGATAATGAAGAGTACCTTCGCCTTAGGCTTGGACGGGAGAAGCTCCCGGTCCACAACCTCCAGCTTGGCCCCCTCCCATATCGCCTCCAGTTGGCAGACCGTACGCGTCAGCCACCTTAGGGTTGGATCGTCGTTGCACTTTAGGATCTTAACCCCATTTAGCCACCCAGCACCATCGAACGTGGACATAGGGGCCGCGGGGTCTTCCTCCATGTGTGCAAACATTGCGCCGACGAGATGCGCGTGCACAAGTTTCCACTGTGCCGCTGACATTTTGCCGTTTTCCTCGCTCCGGTGGTAGCAGTCACGCTTCCCACCGACGTTTGGGTTGACATCCCAACCCGTGCTTTATCCATCTCCGCCGCCATATTTGGCCCGAGGGTCCATACTGGTTAATATTTTTCGGGGGGACCACCCCCTAGCGTTTTAGGCCTGACCGCCAGGCACCTCTAGCCATGGCCCTGGTTCGGTTCCCCCGACTTTGAATCGGGAAGACGCCGGACCATAGCCTTAGCTAGACACTGCATTACCCCGGACAGAGCAAGCGACAGTGCATTACCCTTGTCCGGGGTAATGCAGTGTCCATTGCCCAGCCGGCACCCTCGTGGAGGGTTCAGCTAGAGGATTTTTGCCAGCTGATCAATGAAAAATTAAGAATCATTTCAAGCGAGGATAACATAGAAAACAAGCTCACAAAATTCGAGTTAATTCTATACACTTATAACCATAAAACGGTTCATAATACTACAAAAAGATCCCCAGCTGATATCTTCCTGTACGCTTGATTACCAGATTATAACACCCAACTGAATAAAGTTAGGAAGATCAATCATTTGAATAACGATTGAATCGACTTTGAAATAGACACACGCTACAAGAATGCACCCCTAGTTAAAACAAAACAACCAACCCGTTCAAAAGAAGAGGGGAAATTAGGCAGGTAGCACTTTGGCGAAAAACACTTTGAAGAGAAAAATAGAGGGAGGAAAATCACCCACTATAAAACGAAATTCAAAAGAAAGAAAAAATCTAATAAAAGTAAATACGATAATTGCAGAGTACCCGATAAGAGTACTGGGAATCCGTAGCTACAACATGATTAAGATTATAATCTTACTAATGTTCACCGTCCTACAGTCTACCGGACAGAATATAGAGATAGATCCCATCAACTCAAGGAATGGATATCTCATATTCAAAACAAATACCATTAACATACCCATTATGAATACCATTATCTAACAATTAATATAACAAGAACAGATGAAACATATCAGAGTTTACTAGAACAGGCAACCCAATTGAATAAAATAATCCAAGTTCAATATTTAGTCAACGAATTCAACGGCATAAAAATAGCAAAAAGAAACAAAAGAGGCCTTATAAATGCAGTAGGCAAAATATATAAATATCTATTTGGAACGTTAGATCAAGATGATAAAGTCGAATTAGAAGGGAAAATAGACAATCTGGCAAGCCACAGTGTTCAAGCTAACGAATTAAACTTAGTAATTCAAGCAGTAAATTCCGGCTTAGAAGTTGTCAATAAATTAAACAAGGATAATGACAGAAATAAGCAAGCAGAAATATTTAACCTTCAACATTTTACTGAGTACATAGAGGATATTGAATTAGGCATGCAGCTAACAAGATTAGGTATCTTTAATCCAAAATTATTAAGGCAGGATTACCTGAAACACATCGATTCAGAGAAATTATTAAATATCAAAACCTGGTTGAAATCAGACACTAACGAAATACTAATTATTTCCAACATTCCAGGAGAGATCAGAAATATTCCTATACTTAAAATTGTCCCATATCCAGATGAAGATAATAACATCCTCACTGACCTAACGCAAAACATATTATTACGTTCTAGAAAACGAGGTATATGAAAAAGAATCAAAACGAAAAATAAATGACGAATGTATTTCAGGAATAGTCAAACAAGTAGAAACAAAATGTATATACACCAAAACTTTCAAATAAGTTTCATAGAACCCAATATATTGTTAACTTGGAAATTAGCAAAAACCATATTAAACCAAGATTGCCTAAACCAAGAAATAAAAGTAGAAGGTAACGCATTAATAAAAATACATAATTGCAGTGTACAATTAACGAATTCTTAATATCTAACTCAATACCAGAATTTGCACAAAGCATATACATCAACAATAACGTAACAAAAATTAAACCACTGTCTTATTTGCAAACCAAAGAAATCGTAATAGAAAATACGCGATTAAATAATGTATTATATGTAAGCTTAATACTACTATTTGTCATAATCATAATAGGATTAAGCTACAAATTGTTTAATCTAAGTAAAAGCAATAGGCCTAAAACCGACGCACACATAGAAACATCCTTAGACGAAGACGAAGAATCCCCAGCAGGCACAGTTTTAGACGCACCTGAACTATATCCAAGGATAATCGCCTGAGGACAGGCTTAAATCTAACAATGGTGGGAGTGACATGTCTACAGTCCATGCTCCGCATACCCTGGTCTATGTCTATTACCCTGCACCCACAATACTATAAACAATCCGACACCCTCAGCTTCGAACCCCCATAAACAATCTCACGCTCGAAATGGACCACGCAGGCGTGGATTGCAGGCAATGTAAACAAACACCGTAAGCTAGAAGTTGAACATAAAACAATAAATGCCGCACTAGAATCCAGCCGCACTAGAATCACGCCACTCTTCAGAGATCAATTACTAATCGATTCTTAAAAACCGCGCCATCCTAGCTCACCAATCAGAGGCCCTATTCTCAGCCACACCCAAGTAATGCAACACCGATCATACGCAGCGGAAGCCTTTCATCAAAAGCCGCCTTTCCCACATATCGATCGAGTCACGTACTCCATCTCCGAAGCCGAAGTCGAAGCCAACGCCTCCGAATCCAAATCCGAATCCCAAACCGAGAATCATAATATAAATAGTCTACATCTAAGAAGGCAAGTCAGTTCTGTTAAAGACAAACGTCAATCGCGACACCGTCGGAGCATTCAACCAAGTTAATTCCATTCAAGACATCTGACCTCAGTAACTAAACCATTGTACGCTAAGTTTAAGTTAAAGAATAAAACCTTTTTTAAAACTTAAACTCAAGTGTCGCATATTTTACTAAATATATATTGTATTAAATGTATTTATTTATTTTTTTTTTTTTTGGAGAAGGAAATATTTTTTTCAATTTGTTTTTATTAGTAATTACCTTAAAAGTATTCTTTTCATTTTATATCAGTTTATTCCTATTTGATCAACGCATTGATCTCCTGTCTAATGCTTAGTATGGCTTCACAGGCCATACTCTGTTATTATATTTTTAAGTTGCGGGTTCGGAGGTGCTTGTGCCGGTCTTCTTGCAGGCGGTTGTGGCGCCGGTGCTGGTCTTCTTACAGGCGGTTGGGGCGCCGGTGCTGGACTCCTTGCAACATGTGTATTTGCAGTGCTCCGACTCCAGTGGTCCAGGGCAGTCTGTTGGGCATCTTGGTTATGTGATTCTTTTGTGTAGTCGCTTGGGATACGTATGAGTTTATTATTTGTATGTTTTTATTAGATGTTTCAGTTGTAGAGGTTGAGCTTTTTTTTGTTCTTGCTGAATCGACTCGATATTGTCGATTTCAGCTTGTATCTTATTGCCTGCCTCCCAACTAATTGTTGTGTTGGGGGCAAATAGCAGTTTTAGTAACTCGGCTTTCCTATTTTTAAGCCGTTTGCTTACTCCACTGCGCCTTTTTTTTGGCATTGCTCATTACCTCTACTCACTAAGTACGTATTCCAGTCTTTCCAATTCCGGTCCGTTGCTGCTTATGTTGTTTGCTGCTATCGTTGGTAATTCGCCTGTTGGTCGGACTGCTGGTGCTTCTAGTGGTGCCTGCTGTGGTGCTGCTGTTGTTCTGCGCTCTCGTGCCGGCTCATTGTATTTTTATTTAATTTTGTATTTCTTATTTTTATTTGAATGATTTTATTCGGGAAACGCGGAACACGGTCCACTTTGTTTATTTTCAATATATTTTTTTTGTTTCCGAACATTACATTACATGTTCGTGACACTTGGCACGGTCGCCATGTAGAAAGAGAATTCAAATATAATTTGAACAGAGAAAAACACTTCATTTTGTTTTGGTAGGAATAAATCCAATTTATTCTTCATAAATTTCTTTAGCCTAAAAGTACATAATATTCCGTCGCATGCCATATGTACATATGTGTATATATTTTTTTTTTTTTTAATTGTATATATATATTCCTAACGCGACAGTATGTCTACTTTATGTTAATGCGCTAGTCACATGGAGTTCATGTAGTTGTGTGCTTTAAGCAGAATGATTTTCTTATTCTAACATTTTTAGTATGACTAATATTTTTATTATTATGACTAATATTTGTATTATTAATACTAATACTAATTCTAATTTTTTTATTTTTTTTTTATTTTTATTATATTTATGTTTGTAAGAATGTATATGCACAAGGCATATATATTGGAATGCTAATTTGGCCACTTGGAATATATTGCCGACACTACAGTTCTCACGCTGCAGGCCAGTCCACATACATGGGACTGATCGTATTACAGCTCTTGAGTGCGGCTGTGTTACGTAAACATTGCGACAAAGTGTCTTTATGTTTATGAGCGTGATACTCTACATTAACTTTGGGCATATGACCACTTGACATATTGTATACACTACAATGCTGTGGGCATATGCTTATTTGGCATACAACATACTACACCAAACAGAACATAATTCTTGGCCCTCAGCCGCTTAATTAGTTTGTTACTTATGTCGATGTCACTCATTTGTTTGTTAAAGCTTTGCGCGTGCTTGCCTGCTAAACGCTCTCTGCCAGCTCGCTCTGCGCTATCTCCGCTTTGCGTCTGCCTACCGACGTCGGCCGAGCGAAGCTGCGCTTAACGATCGGAGCGGCAATGTAAAGGGTAGGCAAGCCACACTTGCAATTTGGATGTCACGCATTAAAGAACATATCGTAATTTTATTTCTGCGCCGAGTTTTATTTAATTCGAAATAATTAGTCGGCCGATTGGGGATAAAAAACATTATCTCCACAGTAACGAACCCTTTCAAAAGGACGGGCCAAATTAGACAGGTAGACGAAAAACATTATGAAGAAAAGAATTGGAGTAGGAAAATTACTCATTATGAATCAAAATCAAAAAAAGAAGAAATCTAATATAAGCAAATATGATAATTCCAGAGAAGCTGAGGAAGTTAATGGAATCGGCGAACTTCAACACAATTAAAACCCTCATCTTCCTCAAACTAACTGTCGTAATGGACAAAGAAACATAGAACTAAGACCAGCAA
Source organism: Drosophila persimilis (assembly GCF_003286085.1). NCBI lineage: Eukaryota > Metazoa > Arthropoda > Insecta > Diptera > Drosophilidae > Drosophila > Drosophila persimilis. The sequence continues at coordinate 75,454 of NW_020825589.1, forward strand.
AATTCCAAAACGGAAATATGATATTTAAAACTGGATCGATTAACATACCTATCAATTACGAATACCATTATCTAACTGTTAATGTAACTAAAACCGAAGAACTATACCAAAATTTGTTGCAAGCCACTAAATTCCAGGACATAATCCAAATAAAATATCTAGTAGACAAATGGCAAAGAGAAATGAACGGGCTAAAAATAACCAAATGAAATAAAAGAGGCCTAATCAATATAGTAGGAACAGCCTACAAATATCTCTTTGGAACACTAGATCAGGAAGATAAAGTCGATTTGGAACAAAAAATAGAAAATTTAGCCAGCCATAGCATTCAAACGAATGAACTAAATTTGGTAATAGATGCAGTTAATAGCGGAATAAACGTTATAAACAAACTAAATGAAGAAAATGACAGGAATCAACAAATAGAAATTTTGATATTCAATCTACAACATTTCACAGAATATATCGAAGATATAGAACTAGGTATGCAATTAAGTAGGCTCGGTATATTTAATCCAAAATTATTAAAACAAGACTACCTGGAACAAATAAATTCTGAGAAAATACTAAATATAAAAACCTCCTGGCTAAAATCCGATACCAACGAAATTCTAATAATTTCCAACATTCCCAAAGACATTACAAAAGTACCAATCTATAAAATCGTTCCGTATCCAGACGAATTAAATAACATGTTAACAGATATGACATACGACAAGTACTACATAAAAAATGAAGAAGTATTTGTTAAAGAAACTAGATTGAAAACCAATGACAATTGTATAAAAGGAATTTTAATGCAAACTCCCACTAAAAGTCCATATTCCAAAACTTTTCAAAACTTTCAAATAAACTTTATTGAACCCAATATACTAATCACATGGAATCTTCCAAAAACAACGCTGGTTTTATCGTATCTTTAAAATTGTGGATGCCACAGACTTTCGCCCTTTGTGGGGGCGGAAGTGGGCGGGGCAAAGTTTTGAAATATTTTTGTAGCAGTGACATATCACAGAATTTTGGATCCAAAACATCGTTGCTCTAGCTCTTATAGTCTTTGAGCACTAGGCGCTAATAGGGACGGACAGACGGGCAGACGGACAGACGGACAGACGGACGGACGGACAGACGGACAGACAGACATGGCTCAATCGACTCGGCTATTGATGCTGATCAAGAATATATATACTTTATGGGGTCGGAAACGATTCCTTCTGGACGTTACACACATCTACTTTTACCACAAATCTAATATACCCCAATACTCATTTTGAGTATCGGGTATAAAAATGTATTTTAACAATCTAAATAAATAAAATAAACTATTAAATAAAGCTTACGGAATTTTTCTTTTCGGCAAGGGCTTAAAATTAGATAGTATGTATAATGTTAAAAATACTTAAGTATGTATATTATCTCTGGTATTTGCGAAGAAAAAAAAAGTTTAAGTAATTTGTTTATTACATCTGCAACCCTTTTGCACCTTTGTTACTCGTTGACCCTAGTAGTTGGAAGATTACAACACACAATAAATTGACCTTCCTTGCCAGATCCAACCCACCATAAACTGAAGTCGTCGAATGCTTTACCCGTTTAATCTGTCGAAATATATAAAGTAACTAGACTCAAGATACCTCTTGGTCATATGGTCATATATTTCAGATGTTTTAGATTTTATATAGAAAGATATCTCTCTAGTGAAAGGGAGGTACTGAAGTAGTGTATCTTTCAGCGTCTGGCTCGAATTGGGAGTGTGAGATCACTCCCCTGCGGTAGGCCGAGGTTTTTTCGTTCTATCAAGTTCCACCAATAGACTGAGAAAGACAAACAAAATAAATGTATGGGACCATATAGTCTGGAAGTGCCAGCTGAAGTTATATACATATGTATATTCATGAATGCAGGTTTCAAGCCAGTCAGATCCAAAGCGGGCGGAAGACGGCGCCGACACCGTTTCGTAGCGCAGAAGGGGAGCGGCGCTCGATCAGCATGGCCAAGCCGAGATAGGGGTGGGCAAAGCCATGAAGCTGCGGATGCAGCACGCCAGAGATTTCTACTTTTTCGCTTACACGTACACTGAGCCCTGTCTGTCTGTCCGTCCCTATTAGCGCCTAGTGCTCAAAGACTATAAGAGCTAGAGTATCGACATTTTATATCCAGACTTCTGTGATATGTCACTGTTACAAGTATATTTCAAAGTATTGCCCCGCCCACTTCCGCCCTCACAAAGGGCGAAAATCTGTGGCATCCACATTTTTAAAGATACGAGAAAACAGAAAACGTTGAATCGCAGAGGATGACTATATCTATGCAAAATCAGTTAAGTTGTAAATTCAAACTAAATTGTATTCTTAAAATCAGAGCCTTATATGTGATTTGACAATGAGGTAGGAGGTACAATTTGGTAGTCTATAATTATCGTTAGACCTACGCAGAGGATACACTTTACTGAGGGTGTCTATTTAAGTAAATGCTTACACTAGCTTTATTTTAGGACCGCATTTGTTAAGTATTTTCTCCACTTGTGTTTTGTTGTCGTATTAATGGGTTACAGAACTCTGTTTACATCCGTGCAGTCATAACTTGTCTACTTTATGTGATTTCTTAAGAGATCGGTTTTGTTACATGAGTGAATGTGTATAATAATATATTTATGTTTAAACATTCTGCAAGGGGCCGAAACTGGCATTGTATTGACGATAATATGTTCATGTTTTGAACATTCTTGTTTTGTATTTTGATTCTTGTGAACCTTTGTCTACATTTTCTTTATTGCTATAATTACAAGTACAGATAATCATTTACAGTCAATTGCAGTGGGTAGGGAAGTGCTATCGTTTGCAGTATTCGTGCTACTTTAATTCTTCTTATGGCATAGATTATTAATATTATTATAATTATTATTATGGTTTCGATAATTAAGGCCGCATGTCCAGATACATGATGAAACTTAAGTCCTTTTAAATCATGATGACCTTCTTTTAACAATTTTAATTCGTTTCTTAACTTATCCATTTCTTCTGTATGGTTAATTAATGGTACTGTTAATGGACTCCAAACAATTTTTGGTATTTTACTTATATTACTTGTATAATAGGTTGAAATTGGCTCGTAGTTTTATGTTTAGATACTGTGATGAGGTACTAGTATTTTATCATCGGTTTGCACAGTACAACCATGTATTATTGTTAAAATTCCTTCTTGCAGAAGATCAATTAGTTCTTGATTTGAGCTACTACATTGAATTAGTACTGGAACTTTGAAGAGCCAACTAAGCCGCCTTTCTAATTCGACCCAAAATGACCTTGTCTCTGCTATCTTCCTATAAACGCAATTTGAATTACCTCTTGCTTTGAAAGGAGCTATCTCACAAGCATTATCATTGGGATTGCTCCAAGGCCAACTACTTTCGCATACTCTTCTATTCGTTTTCCATTTTCGGCATTTGTTCAAGGTAGCTTCATTCAGCGAATGATAGAAATCAATTTCGAAGTTATATACTAAATACCTGGAGCTCAAATCTACTTTGACCAATTCTTGTTCTTTGTTGCAGTGTGTGCAAATAATATTATTTCCATTTGATCCAAAATTCTCTTTTCATTTTCTGAATTAATCTCCATCTATCCAGAATCCCGATTTTTTCCTCTGAAATTGTCTCAATCGGGCCAAATATTGGCCTTCCAATAATCAAATGACCTGGTGTTAATATATCCAGTTCGTCAATATCATTTGTAGCTGTATACAAAGGGCGTGAATTTAGTACCTCTTCAATTTGACATAATAGAGTTGCCATTTCCTCATAGGTTAAATTATTGTCCCCGATTAAGATCAATAAGTGATATATCACTGATTTTATCCCCAGCTTCCCAAATACCTCCGAAGTGAGGTCCTGTCGCGGGAAGAAAATGCCACTCGATCTGTTCTCTTTCTAATATTGGAACCGATTTTATGTTGTCTTTGGCTTTTTGGTATTCCTCGTCTAATTTGCGCGAAGCTCCCACAAAGTTGGTTCCATTATCGGAAAATTTTTTTTGCACAGTTTCCTCTTCTTGAAAAAAAATCTTCTAAGTGCAGCTAGAAATGCATCTGAAGTAAGATCGCTGACTACTTCCAAATGAATAGCCTTTGTCTGCCCCCGGTTTTTAGAGCATCGGATATGGTAAGGCCCGGCGAAGTCTACACCTGTACTTGTAAACGGGTGCGACATTGTAGCTCTGTGTTTCGGCAGATTTCCCATAATTTGTTCTGCAGTATTCTGTCGATACCTAGCACAGGTGACACACTCTTTAAGTTTTTTCTTTAAGCAATTTCTTAGCCCAAATATCCAAAACTTTCGATGGATATAGTTTCGCATCAGATTAATTCCACCGTGCAATGTTTCTTTATGTGCATTCTTGATAAATAAAGACGTCAAGTGACACTTATCTAAAATCAAGGGATCAATCAAGATCTCAGAGACTATAAAAGCTAGAGCAACCAAATTTGGTATCCACACTCCCAAGATATCGGACCGAGACGAGTTTGTTTCAAAATTTCGCCACACCCTCTTCCGCCCCCGCAAAGGATGAAAATCTGGGGATATTCACAAATCTCAGAGACTATTAACGCTAGAGTAACCAAATTTGGTATCCACACTCCTGTTAGAACTCACTATTAAACGTATATCTCGCCCCACCCCCTTCCGCCCCCACAAAAGAGGAAAATCTGTGGCATCCACAATATTGAAGATTCGAGAAAACTAAAAACAATCATAGAAAATGATGATCTCATCCATATCTATCAGATTGCTGAATCTGGATCAGATCCGGATAATTTGTATAGCCAAAAGGAACAAATCAATTTGCAGGGGCTACGCAGCGCCTGACGTCACGCTCAGACTGATTTTCTGTCTCGCTCGCACGCACTCTTTGTCGTGTCGTTCAATAGAAGCGGCGTCTGCCGGGGGAGAGCCATACTGACTAAGTATCGGGTATAAATGTAGAGATACGGTCTCCGCAGCAACTCACAACGTTGCCCCTCGTTTTGTAATTTAATTGCGCGTCGAACGCGCAACATTGATGAGTGCGTTGAACGTTCCTTTCACGTGACCACGCGAATTGTATGAGACGAAATATTATACCGTTAACCTGGACATTATTGATTGATTTTATGCGGTTTTGGATCGTGTACGTCGGCAGGATCACTAGGGGAACTGCATGCCTTAACCAACACAGGAAGAGTGCGTCCAACGACACTAGAGGAAGCTATGGAGCTTTACCAGATTGGTCGGTTTTTAGAGATTGATATTTTGGCGCAAGGCTGTGAGGATTTAATACTCGAGTAGCTGTCCCTTGATACTTTACCAACAATTTTAAAGTGGGGTTGCCAACTCTATGGCTCCGCGTGGGTGTTTAGACAAGCATGTCAGTACCTACGAGAAGAATTTACCGTTATTAGCACCTCACCTGTCCTGCACCAAATAGATAAAACGCAACTGTTACATGTTCTGCAGAGTAATTTTTTAACCAGCTCCTAAGCTAGAGATTCTGCGGGCTGTTCGTAAATGTGGAGAACAGGAGCTCATTAGCCGCATGGAAGATCGTGAACCAAACTTTTTGTGATTTGAGTGATGTAGAGTTGCGAGACATCATCGCAGAATTATTGCCTTTAGTGCGCATAGACCATGTTTTACCGCCTCATAGTGAGATGCTCTGCCAAGCAATTCGTAGAGATCTTGTCAGCACTCCACCTTCACATATGATATGTAGTGGTAGTAATCAGGGACTCTTTGTTGAAGGATCGATTATCATCATCTCACCACCAGGTGGAACTAATGCGTATGCGAAGGTCGCGACACCCGCCAGATATTCCTGATACCTTGAATATGGTGTCCCACATGAATGCAGCGGCTAATAATGGACTTTTTAGTGTTGTTAATCGTGGTGCTATTCATGAAAATATTGAAATGTGGGTAGGGTCGGCTGTTATACCAGCACCGGATAACCAAAATTTATTGGCAATGCGTAAACGCGAAAATAAACTTCGCCAGTCACCTATGTGCCAGCATGCATTGCTACTGCCACTTTCATCAAAACATGAAATTGAACGACAAATTCGGCTTCGGGTCGTGAGAGAGTTTATCCTCCCTGATGAAGTATCAGCCAGAAAAGTGATGATGTTCACAAAGAAAATCCGTGTGGAGTTGCGTCCACTACTCAAAGCGAAGACAATTTGCTTGAAGATGAAGATCAAAGCCCACCGCCATCACCAGCGGCTACTGGCTCAGTTCCGCGAAACACAACCGTTGGATCTTCTTTTTTATCGTCCTCGTCAATGGGATCGTCAGCATCATAAATCTGTGGCACCGATGGAGTACACCCCTAATATAGCCGAAATCTCACTTTTCCGCGTCACCAATCAAATGGTCTTTTTGGTGTAGCCAGTATTTTAGCAAGCACGTATTTCAGCGTCAGCGCGTCCACGAAATGAACTGCCGGCATTAATAACTGAAGGGGACTTTCGATTTCCACATGGAAATAGCTTAGGCTTGGATATGTTTGTTGAGAACGGCGGAGAATGGCCACCGCATCGTTAGGTCAGCTTCATTTGTCGAATAGTACTGGAAATACTAGCGGGCGTAGCGTCGGCCGCAATAACGACATGCCAGAAAGTTTACAATTAGATTTCGGGGATGGTCCAAACCCTCGCGTAGTTGGAAACGTTCTAAGTGCACTGACCCTGTGAAGTATACACGTTAGTATTTCCTTCTCGGTATTTATCCTATCTAGATAAATAAAATAAACTATTAAATAAAGCTTACGGAATTTTTCTCTTCGGCAAGGGCTTAAAATTAGATAGTATGTATAATGTTAAAAATACTTAAGTATGTATATTATCTCTGGTATTTCCGAAGAAAAAAAAAGCTTAAGTAATTTGTTTATTACATCTGCAACCCTTTTGGACCTTTGTTACTCGTTGACCCTAGTAGTTGGCAGATTACAACACAGAATAAATTGACCTGCCTTGCCAAATCCAACCCACCATAAACTTAAGTCGTCGAATGCTTTACCTGTTTAATCTGTCGAAATGTATAAAGTAGCTAGACTCAAGATACCTCTTGGTCATAGTGAAAGGGAGGTACTGAAGTAGTGTATCTTTCAGCGTCTGGCTCGAATAGGGAGTGTGAGATCGCTCCCCTGCGGTTGGCCGAGTTTTTTTCGTTCTATCAAGTTCCACCAATAGACTGAGCAAGACAAACAAAATAAATGTATGGGACCATATAGTCTGGAAGTGCCAGCTGAAGTTATATACATATGTATATTAATGAATGCAGGTTTCAAGCCAGCCAGATCCAAAGCGGACGGAAGAAGGCGCCGACGCCGTCTCGTAGCGCAGAAGGGGAGCGGCGCTCGATCAGCATGGCCAAGCCGAGATAGGGGTGGGCAAAGCCATGAAGCTGCGGATGCAGCACGCCAGAGATTTCTACTTTTTCGCTTACACGTACACTGAGCCCTGTCTGTCTGTCCGTCCCTATTAGCGCCTAGTGCTCAAAGACTATAAGAGCTAGAGTATCGACATTTTATATCCAGACTTCTGTGATATGTCACTGTTACAAGTATATTTCAAAGTATTGCCCCGCCCACTTCCGCCCTCACAAAGGGCGAAAATCTGTGGCATCCACATTTTTAAAGATACGAGAAAACAGAAAACGTTGAATCGCAGAGGATGACTATATCTATGCAAAATCAGTTAAGTTGTAAATTCAAACTAAATTGTATTCTTAAAATCAGAGCCTTATATGTGATTTGACAATGAGGTAGGAGGTACAATTTGGTAGTCTATAATTATCGTTAGACCTACGCAGAGGATACACTTTACTGAGGGTGTCTATTTAAGTAAATGCTTACACTAGCTTTATTTTAGGACCGCATTTGTTAAGTATTTTCTCCACTTGTGTTTTGTTGTCGTATTAATGGGTTACAGAACTCTGTTTACATCCGTGCAGTCATAACTTGTCTACTTTATGTGATTTCTTAAGAGATCGGTTTTGTTACATGAGTGAATGTGTATAATAATATATTTATGTTTAAACATTCTGCAAGGGGCCGAAACTGGCATTGTATTGACGATAATATGTTCATGTTTTGAACATTCTTGTTTTGTATTTTGATTCTTGTGAACCTTTGTCTACATTTTCTTTATTGCTATAATTACAAGTACAGATAATCATTTACAGTCAATTGCAGTGGGTAGGGAAGTGCTATCGTTTGCAGTATTCGTGCTACTTTAATTCTTCTTATGGCATAGATTATTAATATTATTATAATTATTATTATGGTTTCGATAATTAAGGCCGCATGTCCAGATACATGATGAAACTTAAGTCCTTTTAAATCATGATGACCTTCTTTTAAAAATTTTAATTCGTTTCTTAACTTATCCATTTCTTCTGTATGGTTAATTAATGGTACTGTTAATGGATTCCAAACAATTTTTGGTATTTTACTTATATTACTTGTATAATAGGTTGAAATTGGCTCGTAGTTTTATGTTTAGATACTGTGATGAGGTACTAGTATTTTATCATCGGTTTGCACAGTACAACCATGTATTATTGTTAAAATTCCTTCTTGCAGAAGATCAATTAGTTCTTGATTTGAGCTACTACATTGAATTAGTACTGGAACTTTGAAGAGCCAACTAAGCCGCCTTTCTAATTCGACCCAAAATGACCTTGTCTCTGCTATCTTCCTATAAACGCAATTTGAATTACCTCTTGCTTTGAAAGGAGCTATCTCACAAGCATTATCATTGGGATTGCTCCAAGGCCAACTACTTTCGCATACTCTTCTATTCGTTTTCCATTTTCGGCATTTGTTCAAGCTTCATTCAGCGAATGATAGAAATCAATTTCGAAGCTATATACTAAATACCTGGAGCTCAAATCTACTTTGACCTATTCTTGTTCATGCTCAACCGGCATCGAAATTATCCTAAACAAATGGGATGCGTGTCTACCAAACAGGGGAATCTTCACGTTCAGAATTAATTTTTTATCAACAAAAATTCCTTTTGCTGTTAATAGGCTGTAAATTTCCTTAAATTGTGTTCTTGTTCTAATATTCCGCATTCCTATTTTCCATTTATTTCTTTGTTGCAGTGTGTGCAAATAATATTATTTCCATTTGATCCAAAATTCTCTTTTCATTTTCTGAATTAATCTCCATCTATCCAGAATCCCGATTTTTTCCTCTGAAATTGTCTCAATCGGGCCAAATATTGGCCTTCCAATAATCAAATGACCTGGTGTTAATATATCCAGTTCGTCAATATCATTTGTAGCTGTATACAAAGGGCGTGAATTTAGTACCTCTTCAATTTGACATAATAGAGTTGCCATTTCCTCATAGGTTAAATTATTGTCCCCGATTAAGATCAATAAGTGATATATCACTGATTTTATCCCCAGCTTCCCAAATACCTCCGAAGTGAGGTCCTGTCGCGGGAAGAAAATGCCACTCGATCTGTTCTCTTTCTAATATTGGAACCACTTTTATGTTGTCTTTGGCTTTTTGGTATTCCTCGTCTAATTTGCGCGAAGCTCCCACAAAGTTGGTTCCATTATCGGAAAATTTTTTTTGCACAGTTTCCTCTTCTTGAAAAAAAATCTTCTAAGTGCAGCTAGAAATGCATCTGAAGTAAGATCGCTGACTACTTCCAAATGAATAGCCTTTGTCTGCCCCCGGTTTTTAGAGCATCGGATATGGTAAGGCCCGGCGAAGTCTACACCTGTACTTGTAAACGGGTGCGACATTGTAGCTCTGTGTTTCGGCAGATTTCCCATAATTTGTTCTGCAGTATTCTGTCGATACCTAGCACAGGTGACACACTCTTTAAGTTTTTTCTTTAAGCAATTTCTTAGCCCAAATATCCAAAACTTTCGATGGATATAGTTTCGCATCAGATTAATTCCACCGTGCAATGTTTCTTTATGTGCATTCTTGATAAATAAAGACGTCAAGTGACACTTATCTAAAATCAAGGGATCAATCAAGATCTCAGAGACTATAAAAGCTAGAGCAACCAAATTTGGTATCCACACTCCCAAGATATCGGACCGAGACGAGTTTGTTTCAAAATTTCGCCACACCCTCTTCCGCCCCCGCAAAGGATGAAAATCTGGGGATATTCACAAATCTCAGAGACTATTAACGCTAGAGTAACCAAATTTGGTATCCACACTCCTGTTAGAACTCACTATTAAACGTATATCTCGCCCCACCCCCTTCCGCCCCCACAAAAGAGGAAAATCTGTGGCATCCACAATATTGAAGATTCGAGAAAACTAAAAACAATCATAGAAAATGATGATCTCATCCATATCTATCAGATTGCTGAATCTGGATCAGATCCGGATAATTTGTATAGCCAAAAGGAACAAATCAATTTGCAGGGGCTACGCAGCGCCTGACGTCACGCTCAGACTGATTTTCTGTCTCGCTCGCACGCACTCTTTGTCGTGTCGTTCAATAGAAGCGGCGTCTGCCGGGGGAGAGCCATACTGACTAAGTATCGGGTATAAATGTAGAGATACGGTCTCCGCAGCAACTCACAACGTTGCCCCTCGTTTTGTAATTTAATTGCGCGTCGAACGCGCAACATTGATGAGTGCGTTGAACGTTCCTTTCACGTGACCACGCGAATTGTATGAGACGAAATATTATACCGTTAACCTGGACATTATTGATTGATTTTATGCGGTTTTGGATCGTGTACGTCGGCAGGATCACTAGGGGAACTGCATGCCTTAACCAACACAGGAAGAGTGCGTCCAACGACACTAGAGGAAGCTATGGAGCTTTACCAGATTGGTCGGTTTTTAGAGATTGATATTTTGGCGCAAGGCTGTGAGGATTTAATACTCGAGTAGCTGTCCCTTGATACTTTACCAACAATTTTAAAGTGGGGTTGCCAACTCTATGGCTCCGCGTGGGTGTTTAGACAAGCATGTCAGTACCTACGAGAAGAATTTACCGTTATTAGCACCTCACCTGTCCTGCACCAAATAGATAAAACGCAACTGTTACATGTTCTGCAGAGTAATTTTTTAACCAGCTCCTAAGCTAGAGATTCTGCGGGCTGTTCGTAAATGTGGAGAACAGGAGCTCATTAGCCGCATGGAAGATCGTGAACCAAACTTTTTGTGATTTGAGTGATGTAGAGTTGCGAGACATCATCGCAGAATTATTGCCTTTAGTGCGCATAGACCATGTTTTACCGCCTCATAGTGAGATGCTCTGCCAAGCAATTCGTAGAGATCTTGTCAGCACTCCACCTTCACATATGATATGTAGTGGTAGTAATCAGGGACTCTTTGTTGAAGGATCGATTATCATCATCTCACCACCAGGTGGAACTAATGCGTATGCGAAGGTCGCGACACCCGCCAGATATTCCTGATACCTTGAATATGGTGTCCCACATGAATGCAGCGGCTAATAATGGACTTTTTAGTGTTGTTAATCGTGGTGCTATTCATGAAAATATTGAAATGTGGGTAGGGTCGGCTGTTATACCAGCACCGGATAACCAAAATTTATTGCTCTTATAGTCTTTGAGCACTAGGCGCTAATAGGGACGGGCAGACGGACAGACGGACAGACGGACGGACGGACAGACGGACAGACAGACATGGCTCAATTGACTCGGCTATCGATGCTGATCAAGAATATATATACTTTATTGGGTCGGAAACGCTTCCTTCTGGACGTTACACACATCCATTTTCACCACAAATCTAATATACACCTATACTCTTCGACTACCGGGTATAAAAATAACAAAAGAGTAGTATTATCTACCTTAGCCAAGATGTATGACCCCTTAGGCTGGTTGTCTCCAGTGACACTTGTCGGAAAATTGATTATTCAAAAACTTTGGCTAGCAGACAAAAATTGGGATGAAGAATTATCAGAACAGGATACTCGGGAATGGAATTCGTTTAAAAAAAGTTTAACAGAGTTAGAGAGCATTCGGATTTCGAGATGGCTAAGTTCTCAGCACAATAAGTCGATGCAAATTCATGGGTTTGCCGATGCATCCGAAAAGGCTTATGCTGCCGTAGTGTATGCCAAGGTAGATAGTTCTACAATTATAATAGCCAGCAAAAGCAAAGTTAATCCAAGGAAGAATCGGAAAACTATTCCAAAATTAGAACTTTGTGCAGCACATCTTCTGGCAAAATGAATTCAACGGGTGAAAGTAGCGGTTGGAAGTAATGTAGAGTGTTATGCCTGGAGTGATTCTACTATTACTCTAGCCTGGATAAAGAATGGAGACAATAAAGACAAGTTTATCAGGCGTCGAACTGACGAAGTAAGAAAGATTAAGGAAATTAAATGGGAACACGTTAGAACTGAAGACAATCCAGCAGATGTAGCATCAAGGGGCATTAGTGCAGATAAGCTAAAAGATTTTAAGATTTGGTGGAAAGGGCCTCAATGGTTGCCGAAATCTGAGGAACATTGGCCAAAAGAGGAAATTGAAGAAAAAATAGTAGTTAGCACAAAAATGGTAATAGCAAAAAATAATATTTTTTGTGAATTATTACAAAAATATTCGTGTATGCATAAACTAGAGTCATTGCATATGTATTGAGGTTTATTCAAATCAAACCCAAAAAGAAAGAATTTCCTCCATTTTTGACAGTGAAGGAGTTTAAGAGCGCCAAAGTATTAATAGTAAAACAACAACATGCTATACAATTCAGTTCCGAAATAGCAAGCCTAATTAATAAAAAAGAAATAGAAACAAAAAACAAACTATTAAGCTTAAATCCGTTCTTAGATAAAGACGGATTGTTACTTGTTGGAGGTACATTGCAAAACTCCAATTCGGTATTTGGTATTCGGTTAAACATCCATTGATTTTAGATAAGTGTCACTTGACGTCTTTATTTATCAAGAATGGACATAAAGAAACATTGCACGGTGGAATTAATCTGATGCGAAACTATATCCAGCGAAAGTTTTGGATATTTGGGCTAAGAAATTGCTTAAAGAAAAAACTTAAAGAGTGTGTCACCTGTGCTAGGTATCGACAGAATACTGCAGAACAAATTATGGGAAATCTGCCGAAACACAGAGCTACAATGTCGCACCCGTTTACAAGTACAGGTGTAGACTTCGCCGGGCCTTACCATATCCGATGCTCTAAAAACCGGGGGCAGACAAAGGCTATTCATTTGGAAGTAGTCAGCGATCTTACTTCAGATGCATTTCTAGCTGCACTTAGAAGATTTTTTTTCAAGAAGAGGAAACTGTGCAAAAAAAATTTTCCGATAATGGAACCAACTTTGTGGGAGCTTCGCGCAAATTAGACGAGGAATACCAAAAAGCCAAAGACAACATAAAAGTGGTTCCAATATTAGAAAGAGAACAGATCGAGTGGCATTTTCTTCCCGCGACAGGACCTCACTTCGGAGGTATTTGGGAAGCTGGGGATAAAATCAGTGATATATCACTTATTGATCTTAATCGGGGACAATAATTTAACCTATGAGGAAATGGCAACTCTATTATGTCAAATTGAAGAGGTACTAAATTCACGCCCTTTGTATACAGCTACAAATGATATTGACGAACTGGATATATTAACACCAGGTCATTTGATTATTGGAAGGCCAATATTTGGCCCGATTGAGACAATTTCAGAGGAAAAAATCGGGATTCTGGATAGATGGAGATTAATTCAGAAAATGAAAAGAGAATTTTGGATCAAATGGAAATAATATTATTTGCACACACTGCAACAAAGAAATAAATGGAAAATAGGAATGCGGAATATTAGAACAAGAACACAATTTAAGGAAATTTACAGCCTATTAACAGCAAAAGGAATTTTTGTTGATAAAAAATTAATTCTGAACGTGAAGATTCCCCTGTTTGGTAGACACGCATCCCATTTGTTTAGGATAATTTCGATGCCGGTTGAGCATGAACAAGAATAGGTCAAAGTAGATTTGAGCTCCAGGTATTTAGTATATAGCTTCGAAATTGATTTCTATCATTCGCTGAATGAAGCTTGAACAAATGCCGAAAATGGAAAACGAATAGAAGAGTATGCGAAAGTAGTTGGCCTTGGAGCAATCCCAATGATAATGCTTGTGAGATAGCTCCTTTCAAAGCAAGAGGTAATTCAAATTGCGTTTATAGGAAGATAGCAGAGACAAGGTCATTTTGGGTCGAATTAGAAAGGCGGCTTAGTTGGCTCTTCAAAGTTCCAGTACTAATTCAATGTAGTAGCTCAAATCAAGAACTAATTGATCTTCTGCAAGAAGGAATTTTAACAATAATACATGGTTGTACTGTGCAAACCGATGATAAAATACTAGTACCTCATCACAGTATCTAAACATAAAACTACGAGCCAATTTCAACCTATTATACAAGTAATATAAGTAAAATACCAAAAATTGTTTGGAATCCATTAACAGTACCATTAATTAACCATACAGAAGAAATGGATAAGTTAAGAAACGAATTAAAATTTTTAAAAGAAGGTCATCATGATTTAAAAGGACTTAAGTTTCATCATGTATCTGGACATGCGGCCTTAATTATCGAAACCATAATAATAATTATAATAATATTAATAATCTATGCCATAAGAAGAATTAAAGTAGCACGAATACTGCAAACGATAGCACTTCCCTACCCACTGCAATTGACTGTAAATGATTATCTGTACTTGTAATTATAGCAATAAAGAAAATGTAGACAAAGGTTCACAAGAATCAAAATACAAAACAAGAATGTTCAAAACATGAACATATTATCGTCAATACAATGCCAGTTTCGGCCCCTTGCAGAATGTTTAAACATAAATATATTATTATACACATTCACTCATGTAACAAAACCGATCTCTTAAGAAATCACATAAAGTAGACAAGTTATGACTGCACGGATGTAAACAGAGTTCTGTAACCCATTAATACGACAACAAAACACAAGTGGAGAAAATACTTAACAAATGCGGTCCTAAAATAAAGCTAGTGTAAGCATTTACTTAAATAGACACCCTCAGTAAAGTGTATCCTCTGCGTAGGTCTAACGATAATTATAGACTACCAAATTGTACCTCCTACCTCATTGTCAAATCACATATAAGGCTCTGATTTTAAGAATACAATTTAGTTTGAATTTACAACTTAACTGATTTTGCATAGATATAGTCATCCTCTGCGATTCAACGTTTTCTGTTTTCTCGTATCTTTAAAAATGTGGATGCCACAGATTTTCGCCCTTTGTGAGGGCGGAAGTGGGCGGGGCAATACTTTGAAATATACTTGTAACAGTGACATATCACAGAAGTCTGGATATAAAATGTCGATACTCTAGCTCTTATAGTCTTTGAGCACTAGGCGCTAATAGGGACGGACAGACAGACAGGGCTCAGTGTACGTGTAAGCGAAAAAGTAGAAATCTCTGGCGTGCTGCATCCGCAGCTTCATGGCTTTGCCCACCCCTATCTCGGCTTGGCCATGCTGATCGAGCGCCGCTCCCCTTCTGCGCTACGAAACGGTGTCGGCGCCGTCTTCCGCCCGCTTTGGATCTGACTGGCTTGAAACCTGCATTCATGAATATACATATGTATATAACTTCAGCTGGCACTTCCAGACTATATGGTCCCATACATTTATTTTGTTTGTCTTTCTCAGTCTATTGGTGGAACTTGATAGAACGAAAAAACCTCGGCCTACCGCAGGGGAGTGATCTCACACTCCCAATTCGAGCCAGACGCTGAAAGATACACTACTTCAGTACCTCCCTTTCACTAGAGAGATATCTTTCTATATAAAATCTAAAACATCTGAAATATATGACCATATGACCAAGAGGTATCTTGAGTCTAGTTACTTTATATATTTCGACAGATTAAACGGGTAAAGCATTCGACGACTTCAGTTTATGGTGGGTTGGATCTGGCAAGGAAGGTCAATTTATTGTGTGTTGTAATCTTCCAACTACTAGGGTCAACGAGTAACAAAGGTGCAAAAGGGTTGCAGATGTAATAAACAAATTACTTAAACTTTTTTTTTCTTCGCAAATACCAGAGATAATATACATACTTAAGTATTTTTAACATTATACATACTATCTAATTTTAAGCCCTTGCCGAAAAGAAAAATTCCGTAAGCTTTATTTAATAGTTTATTTTATTTATTTAGATTGTTAAAATACATTTTTATACCCGATACTCAAAATGAGTATTGGGGTATATTAGATTTGTGGTAAAAGTAGATGTGTGTAACGTCCAGAAGGAATCGTTTCCGACCCCATAAAGTATATATATTCTTGATCAGCATCAATAGCCGAGTCGATTGAGCCATGTCTGTCTGTCCGTCTGTCCGTCCGTCCGTCTGTCCGTCTGTCCGTCTGCCCGTCTGTCCGTCCCTATTAGCGCCTAGTGCTCAAAGACTATAAGAGCTAGAGCAACGATGTTTTGGATCCAAAATTCTGTGATATGTCACTGCTACAAAAATATTTCAAAACTTTGCCCCGCCCACTTCCGCCCCCACAAAGGGCGAAAGTCTGTGGCATCCACAATTTTAAAGATACGATAAAACCAGCGTTGTTTTTGGAAGATTCCATGTGATTAGTATATTGGGTTCAATAAAGTTTATTTGAAAGTTTTGAAAAGTTTTGGAATATGGACATTTAGTGGGAGTTTGCATTAAAATTCCCTTTATACAATTGTCATTGGTTTTCAATCTAGTTTCTTTAACAAATACTTCTTCATTTTTTATGTAGTACTTGTCGTATGTCATATCTGTTAATAACATGTTAACATGTTAATTCGTCTGGATACGGAACGATTTTATAGATTGGTACTTTTGTAATGTCTTTGGGAATCTTGGAAATTATTAGAATTTCGTTGGTATCGGATTTTAGCCAGGAGGTTTTTATATTTAGTATTTTCTCAGAATTTATTTGTTCCAGGTAGTCTTGTTTTAATAATTTTGGATTAAATATACCGAGCCTACTTAATTGCATACCTAGTTCTATATCTTCGATATATTCTGTGAAATGTTGTAGATTGAATATCAAAATTTCTATTTGTTGATTCCTGTCATTTTCTTCATTTAGTTTGTTTATAACGTTTATTCCGCTATTAACTGCATCTATTACCAAATTTAGTTCATTCGTTTGAATGCTATGGCTGGCTAAATTTTCTATTTTTTGTTCCAAATCGACTTTATCTTCCTGATCTAGTGTTCCAAAGAGATATTTGTAGGCTGTTCCTACTATATTGATTAGGCCTCTTTTATTTCATTTGGTTATTTTTAGCCCGTTCATTTCTCTTTGCCATTTGTCTACTAGATATTTTATTTGGATTATGTCCTGGAATTTAGTGGCTTGCAACAAATTTTGGTATAGTTCTTCGGTTTTAGTTACATTAACAGTTAGATAATGGTATTCGTAATTGATAGGTATGTTAATCGATCCAGTTTTGAATATCATATATCCGTTTTGGGATTTTATAGGATTTATTTCTATGTTTTAGCCCTGTGCCATTACGATGGTAATTATGAGGAAGATGAGGATTTTAATTGTGTTGAAGTTCGCCGATTCCATTAACGTCCTCGGTTTCTCTGGAATTATTATATTTGCTTGTATTAGATTTCTTATTTTTCTTGAATTTTGATTTATAATGAGCTATTTTCCTACCCCTATTCTTTTCTTCATAATGTTTTTCGTCTACCTGTCTAATTTCGCCCGTCCTTTTGAAAGGATTTGTTACCTTAGACTTAACTAGAGTTGATAGTTTATAGCGGGTATCTACTTCATACTCTATGCGGTTTTTATTTAATTGAGTGATTTTATTCACTTTATTTAGTTGGGTGTCATAATCAGGTGAGCCTGCATAAATGAATATATCAGCTGGTGTCCTATTTGTGGTATTATGTTTGGTTTTATGATTATAAGTATAAAGAATTAATTCAAACTTCGTGAATCTATCTTCTGGGTTATCCTCGCTAGATATTATTCTTAATTTTTCATTTAATGTTTTATGAAATCTTTCTACGTCAGATATTCCATTTTTGCTGGAAGAGATCTCTGTTGAGACAACGAGCTTTTTCGCTGACTATGATTGTTCAATAATTTCACAAATTATTAATTTCCGAAAACGTTATAAATTTTATTATAGGTATTTTGTGTGTTGAGGGTGGCCGAAGATGCCAGAGCCTTTTACAATAGTATTAGAGTGACACACTTGGATGAGGCAAGCGAGCCGATCTCGAGCCAAAGTAATAGATTGGGGACAAAAAGGGTCTGTTCTCCAACTATATCAAGCGGTAACTGCTAGAGCAGGCGCAGCTGCTGACGGCTTAGCGACGGCATAGGAAAGAAAAGATAACAAGAGCGAGCATAGATAAGAATAGATGATTAAATGAGAGCATGTTGCTGAGCGAGCATAGATAAAGCTACGCTTACGTTACGTTAGTTTAGTATAATGACCAAAATAGAAAAGAAAGTGAATTGATAGGCAATAAAACAATGGTATAAAATTTACACTCGGGCTTCGCCCGAACATACTCCCCCCGTGGAAGGATCCATGCCTTTCACCTCATCTCGTAGAGGCAATAGACATAGTTTTGCAAGTGCTCTTCGGCTAACACCTGTAGCCATCCTGATCAAGGCGACTCGAGATACGCCATCAGCTCCTGGGATGAGCTCGAGGATTCTCGCTAGAGGCCACTTCAGAGGAGGGAAGTTCTCGTCCTTAACAAGAACGACATCATTGACGTGAAGCTCAGGATTCCGGGTGCGCCACTTCGTTCTTTCTTGAAGACTGGTTAAATACGATTGGCGCCAGCGAGACCAAAAGATTTGCTGAAGCTGTGTGACCTTCTGCCAACGGTCCAAGCGATCGACGTTTAAATGAACCAAGTCAGGCTCCAAGAAGGTTGTGATAGGGGCGCCAACTAGAAAATGGCTGGGCGTGAGTACATCGAGATCTGCAGGGTTCTCTGAAAGAGGAAACAATGGCCTTGAATTAATGATTGCACAGATATTGCACGCGAGAGTGCGCAGCTCATCAAATCCAAGAAGCGATGATCCGAGGGCACGTCGAAGATGATGCTTAGCAAGCTTGACTGACGCCTCCCACAATCCTCCAAAATGTGGCGATCTAGGAGGAATGAAACGCCAATCGATGCAATCGTTGAGAAAAGCTTGATGCACGGCTTCTTGATGACTGTCGCTTAGGAATAGCGACTTAAGTTCCGCCAGTTCGTTCCGCGCTCCAACAAAATTTGTGGCATTATCTGACCAAATACGAATCGGTCTTCCACGGGTGCAAATGAAACGGCGAAGAGCAGAGAGGAACGCAGATGTTGTAAGATCCTTCACAAGCTCGATGTGAACCGCCTTGGTGGAGAAGCATATAAAAATGCTCATGTAGCACTTTAGTGGGGGCCGGTTTCGAACTTCTGATTTATACAGGAACGGACCGCAATAGTCCACGCCGGTAACTAAAAATGCACGAGATTCGCTGACTCTGTCCACCGGAAGATCTGCCATTATTTGCTCGAGAGTTCGAGGCTTCACTCTAAAGCATCTGAGACACTTTTGGATTACATGTGCTACGGTTTTTCGGCCACCGATTGGCCAGTACGTTTGACGAATGATGGCTAATAGCGACTGGGGTCCAGCGTGAAGGTGCTTTTCGTGTAAGTGCCGTATCAGAGCAGAAGTGATGGAATGATTCTTGGGCAATATTATGAGATGCCGTGCTTCAAAGTCCAAGGTAGAGTTTTTAAGACGCCCTCCAACTCGAAGCAAACCGCAATCATCTAAAAATGGCGAAAGAGAGGCGATCGAGCTTGAAGCCTTGATGTCCTTTCGCGTTTCCAGGGCTCTTATTTCAGTGGATAGACGAGATTGTTGAGTAAGACGAATAAGCAGTTCGGTTCCCAAACGCAAGTCCTCCACAGTTATTCCAGACTTTCGTCGATGAATGAATTTGCATACATACGCAAAAATTCGTTGCATTTTGGGGAAGGAATTTACAAACTTTGATTCTTCCACCAAATATCTTGACGCGCAGTTTGTAATTAGTATGGTTTTTCGTGCCTCCAAAACCGGCTCTGGAAGAGCAGGTGTACTTGGCCATTGATCCTTACTGGCTGTCAAGTATGTAGGTCCATACTTCCAAAGATGAGAATTGATGAGCTCAGCTGGTAATGATCCTCGAGAAAGCATATAGGCAGGGTTTAGATGTGAGTTCCTGAATAACAGAAAGTCTATTAGCGACAAATACATTGAAGTTGGATGGTTGATTCTTGATCCAAGCCAAAACGACTGTGGAGTCACACCAGCAATAATAAGAGCACTTGAAGTTCATCAAAGACACTTCATGTATAAGCTGAGCGAGTAGCGCTGCACCACATAATTCCAACTTGGGTATTGTGATAGTCTTCAGTGGCGCTACACGAGATCTGGAAGATAGAAGATTTGCCTTGACTCCATTGTCGCCTTGCGAAACAGCGTAGATGCAAGCTCCATAAGCACTCATGCTGGCATCACAAAATCCATGCATTTCAAGGTTGCTGCTTCGAAGGAAAGATAGGCGCGGGAAAGAAATTTGTTGCATAGAGTCAAACTGCTGAATAAAGTTGATCCAAGTTGTGCGTAAGGAGACTGGCAGACTTTCATCCCAATGAAGCTTTTCTTTCCACAGCTGCTGTAGAAATATTTTTGCTTTAGTAATAACTGGCCCTATAAGTCCGAGTGGATCATAAAATCGTGCAATAGTTGACAATACAACTCGCTTAGTTGGTTTCGAAGGGACTTGATTGGGACAGAATGAAAATAATAGCTCATCCGAAGTGGGATTCCATGCTAAACCTAGCGTCTTGGTTACATCGCTGCCATCAGTAAATTTAACAAATGTTTCCCTATCTTCATGGGGTGTTTGATCGAGTACATATGTATCGTTGGAACACCATTTTCTGATCTTGAAATTTCCTTTGGCTAATAGTCCTGACACCTGGCGAATTATTTCCAGCACCTCATTTGTAGTATCTCCCCCCGTTAGCAAACCATCCACGTAAAAGTCCCGCAGCACAACTTCAGAGCCAATTGGATATGACGAACTCTCGTCTGCCGCTAGTTGGTGCATAGAACGGACGGCCAGAAATGCTGCTGGTTTCGTTCCATAGGTCACGGTATCCAGCTTGAATGTCCTTAGCTCCTCGAGGGGTGAGTCACGCCACAGTATGCACTGCAGAAAACTATCTTGGGGCGAGACACGGACGCATCTATACATTTTACAAATGTCACCAGTCAATGCTATACGAAAGGTACGAAATCGAAGAAGAGTCGTAACTAACTTTGGCTGAATTGTTGGGCCTGACATCAATATATCGTTGAGGGAATATCCTGTAGATGTACAAGCGGATCCGTCGAAAACTACTCGGAGTTTTGTGGTGGTTTTGTCTTCTCTTAAGACGCAGTGATGAGGAAGAAAAAATTTGCATTGTTTAAGTGCGTCACTTT
The DNA here is from genome assembly GCF_003286085.1 of Drosophila persimilis. Classification (NCBI taxonomy): domain Eukaryota; kingdom Metazoa; phylum Arthropoda; class Insecta; order Diptera; family Drosophilidae; genus Drosophila; species Drosophila persimilis. The sequence goes on from NW_020825589.1 coordinate 96,999, forward strand.
TGACAGGGGACATGTGATTCAAATCGACGTATTCCTTTATAAATGCGGCGTATTGGGCCTTGAGAAGCGGTTTGCGAACCAACTTGCGCTCTAGATTGAGAAATCTGCGATAGGCTTGTTGATAAGAATCTCCAAGAAGACTGTCACTCAGCTTTAAAGGCAATTGAACGCAATATTCGCCACTTGGAAGCCGACCGCAATGTTTTTTGAAATGTTCCTCGCAAGCAATTTCCTCCTTTGTTGCTTCTGTAGCGGGACCGTGGCAGTTTTCCACTTCCCAGAACCTTCGCACTAGCTCATCCAAACCAACGGTAGGCGTTTGACTCAATTCCGTCGAACTAGAGGCAGCTAGGAGCACTGAGCTGCGGGAGTACTGACCTCCACCTGTGACAACCCAGCCGAGACGGGTTTTTTGTATTATAGGAAGTCCCCTCTCCAATTTGATCTGTCCAACGCATAAAATGTCGTAAAATAAGCTGGCTCCAATAAGTACATCGATGCGCTGAGATTTGTTAAAGTGTGGGTCAGCAAGGCTGATATTGGATGGCATTTCCCATTTGGATACATCAAATGAAGAAGCAGGCTGGTTTCCTGTAATACGTGGAGCAACGAGAGCTGTGAGACTCGTGAAGTAATCGGAAGTCCTGGATTGAATGACCAAATTAACTGAACCTTCCGTGTGAAATGCAGAATCAGCGCCGATACCCGATACTGATACCGACCCTTTGGCTCGTTTCAGCTGAAGCCTCTGAGCAAAGCGAGAGGTTATTAAATTAATCTGAGAGCCTGAATCCAGAAGAGCCCGGCAAGGAAGAAGATCACCAACTCGACTCTTTATCATAATGACTGTCGTGGCTAGAAGCACTACGTCTGAGCTAAGATTCTGAGCAGGAGGCGAGCATGGTGATGAAGCGGCAACAAGAGAACTTGAAAGATTGGGGCCTGGGCATAAGTCTGTCTGAATAGGAGACGTAGTAGCGTTTGCAGGTTCCGTGTTAACTGACGTAGGCAGCGGATTGTTGATATGTAAAAGGGTATGATGCTTTTCACCGCATGTGCGACAAGAGCCTGAACTGCAGGAGGTATTCCGATGTCCCTTCTTCAAACAGTTGAAGCAAACTCTAAGCTTCCTTGCCTCTCTAAGACGCAAAGATGGCGAAAGGTTTCCAAAGCGAGTGCAGCTGTAAATGTTATGCCCTTTATTATCACAGAACACGCATTCCAATACGATTGTATTTGTAGCAACAAGACTGTGTTTTGAATGAGTGATTCGTTTATGTTTTCCAACCTGACTGCTATGGATTTGAATCAACATAGCTTGATCCATGGTCTCCATGGCTTGACATCTCCTCTCCAAAAAAGCCGAAAAATGGTCCCATGTTGGTATGACGTTAGGGGGCGACAGCTCCTCCCATTTGGTCCTGGTATCAGAGTCGAGATACTTGTATGTGGAGTGAACGATGATGCATCCAGCTATTTCCTCCATGGTACCCATCGATCTAAGCGCTCTCATGTGAGAATGAAGCTTGTCCGATAAAGTACGTAGCTTTGTAGTTGACCCATCTTCAACCTTCTCATGCCTCAGAATCTCAGCGACGTGTGCCTGAAAGATTAAACGTTTATTATTGAAACGATTGTTTAAAATGTCCAATGCAATATCATAATTGCTCTCCGATACTTCCAAAGAGCGAACAGCCTCCAGGGCAGGTCCATCCAAACATGAGCGCAGGTGCTGGAACTTCTCAATCTTTGATAGAAAGGGCTCCTGATCTATTACTGTGCTAAACATCGAGTAAAAGTCTGCCCACTCAGTATAACCTCCACGGAAAGTGGGAAGTTTAATGTCAGGAATATGATATCGTGACCTTACATTTCCGGAGGCAGTAACGTTGAGCTCGGGTCGTATCGTTGAGTGATGCGGCATGTTCTGGGTAGTCCTGCGGAGTGCTGAGCGAATACGAACTTCGATTTCCATCGCCAAATCCTCAAAATTTTTGCTTAAGTCGCTGCCAATTTCGCTTACATCAAGCTCTTCTAAATTAGAATGAGTAACATTAAATGAGTCGGATATTTTTTCCAAGAATTTTAAATGAACACTTAGCGCATCTTCACTGATTGGGTTGTTTTCGTCATTCAATATCGTCTCTCGAAGTGAAACGGCTTTGTTGTATATTGAGAGTGCCTTTAGTTTGTAAAAAGACACCCTGTTTTCCGGCACGTCATTAGACTCATCCATTTTCGACAGGCAGCAGCGAGCAAAGCACAAAGAAGAATCGAAGAACCAACCGTTTGATTTTTTTTGGTATGCAAGCGCAAGTGCAGCGAACCCGAAGCCGCTAATGCACGTAGCTGTATTAGTGCTTGTAAGCAAGCGCGCGACGAAATGGGAACTAACCGCTTCGCGTTCGAACAGTTATGTTTAGCGGATAATTTTCACTGTTTATAATTGTTTATTTCCAAATTGTTACTGACGATCACGTCGGGGTCACCAAATGTTGAGACAACGAGCTTTTTCGCTGACTATGATTGTTCAATAATTTCACAAATTATTAATTTCCGAAAACGTTATAAATTTTATTATAGGTATTTTGTGTGTTGAGGGTGGCCGAAGATGCCAGAGCCTTTTACAATAGTATTAGAGTGACACACTTGGATGAGGCAAGCGAGCCGATCTCGAGCCAAAGTAATAGATTGGGGACAAAAAGGGTCTGTTCTCCAACTATATCAAGCGGTAACTGCTAGAGCAGGCGCAGCTGCTGACGGCTTAGCGACGGCATAGGAAAGAAAAGATAACGAGAGCGAGCATAGATAAGAATAGATGATTAAATGAGAGCATGTTGCTGAGCGAGCATAGATAAAGCTACGCTTACGTTACGTTAGTTTAGTATAATGACCAAAATAGAAAAGAAAGTGAATTGATAGGCAATAAAACAATGGTATAAAATTTACACTCGGGCTTCGCCCGAACACCGACCATGAAACCTGTGTGTTAGAGAGACAGAGCGAGAAATAATGAAATTGTTTTCTTGATTCAGGCTATAATAATTAAACGATCTTGTTTATTGATTTTGCACTCTAGAACATATAGTCATCCTCTACGATTCTGCGTTTTTGGTTTTATCGTATCTTTAAAAATGTGGATGCCACAGATTTTCGTCCTTTGTTGGGGCGGAAGTGGGCGGAGCGAAGTTTTGAAATATTTTTGTAGCAGTGACATATCACAGAAGTCTGGATCCAAAACATCGTTGCTCTAGCTCTTATAGTCTTTGAGCACTAGGCGCTGAAGGGGACGGACAGACGGACGGACGGACAGACGGACAGACAGACAGGGCACAATCGACTCGGCTATTGATGCTGATCAAGAATATATATACTTTATGGGGTCGGAAACGATTCCTTCTGGACGTTACACACATCCACTTTCACCACAAATCGAATATACCCCAATACTCATTTTGAGTATCGGGTATAATTAAATGAAGAAAAAGACAGGACCCAACAAATACCATTATACAAATTTACAATTGCTCAATCCAACTAAACGAACAACTAACAACAACATAATAAAAATAAAACCACTGTCGTATGTCCAAACTAAAGAAATAATCATGGAACAAACTAAATATAGTAATCTATTACAAATAAGTTGTAGCAAGGTAATAATTAGTGAGGCATTCAACTAGTATTTAAAATAGCATAGAGCGCGCATTGGTATTTACCGCACCGTCGATACACTCGGCGGGAAATACCAATAGTGAGATATCGGATAAGAAACATCGATAATAGAGTAAGTTCACTTTGTAAATGGCGATTGTGAGAGACAGACGCGCAGCTAATAAAAAAGAGTTATATCAAATCGCCGGACTTGTGTTTTTATACCTAGACAGTTCACCCACGCACCGATATTGGTCACTACAATTCCCGGGTTAGACGGCCTACAAAGTTTAAGAATTTTATTTGTCACAATTATTTTAGGATTACTAAGCTATGAAGCCATTAAATTTAAGAAACTTCTTAAGGGAATCACTGTTAAATGTATTAACCCTATAATAGAAGCAAAAGAGGAGCCAACCTCAGCCACCGCACTTGACACCCCGTCAATATACCCGAGTGTAATGACATGTAAGGACATGCTAATAACAAACGATGGGGGAGTGGCAAATCCCTAATTCTCCTGTAAACGACGTACAATCCTTTTCTTGGATCTTTGGGGGTCAACCCTCCGATCTGTTTTATTGTGTTTTATATTCTGAATTTTACAATTGTGTTTTGGGCTTTTGTAAGCCAAAAGCCGCGGAGCTGCGCTGCCAGTGACGCTGGCAGCGGAGCGGCAGAACTATGTGTTCTTATCTCTTATATGTTAGTATGTATATGTGTGAATATGCTCAGCGCTGTTGGCAGCGAGACCGCGAGGGAAGATATATGTGTGTATGCATGTATATTAGTGCCGTCAAGTCATGGGAACATGCTGACGCTGCACTTGGGTCGCTCGAGGCATTCTTGAGTGAATCGTAATACGATCACCCAGAATGTCTGGGACTTTATTGTTACGTAAACACTGAAACAAAGTGTTACAGTGTGTATTCTTCAAGTACCGTCGGTACAGTGGGTATTCGAAATAATGAATACTTTACTTTACTTTAATATGAGCATACTACATCTCCCTCCTTTTGAAAAATAACGTAATCTAATGAAGTTATTTTATTTTTAGCTTTTACTATATATACGAGTTATGTATTCTTAAAAAGATAATTTATATATATATTTTTTTTTTCTTTTTAGTCAATTATTAGAGTATTGAACTTCAATTAATATTAATAAAATTCAAAAGTTATTTGAATATAAATGCAGAATAGTATATTTTTATGGTGTATATTTATGTATGGCCATACCAAAAATGATTAATAATTGCAAATCTTTAACCTATCCTTATGGACTTTCTGAGTTTTGTTTTTATTATCAGAGATTATGACGTTATCTCTTCCTCCGATACTTTCTACTCTATATGGTCCTATGTATTTAAAATCTAGCTTATGACCTGTTTCATTTTTCAATAAAACTTTATCTCCTACAGCTAAATTTAAATCTTTTAACTTTATGTCATATAGCTGTTTATTTTTAATTTTATGGTCCTCGAGCATAATCCTTGCTCGTTTATTGACTATTTCTAATCTATATTTACTGTCTTTAGAGTAATCATCTATGTTATATAGAGGTGCTATTCTATCTATAGTATTATATTGAACTGGTAAGTTTGAAGTCTTACCGAAAACTAGCTCATATGGACAATAATCATGTGCCATAGAGGGGGTTGTATTAAAACAATATACGAAGTATTGCAGCCATACATCCCAATCTGATTTGTCAGCTGAGATGTATGAGCGTATGAACTCGTTAAATGTTCTGTGGCTTCGCTCCACGGTTCCTACAGTCTGGTGATGATGTGCAGTAGAAGTTATGTATTTGATATTTAGATTTTTACATAAGTCTTCAATTATTGAATTTTTATATTCTGTTCCCATGTCCGTAATGAACGTCTTCATTGGACCGTACTTTAGAATAAAATTTTCAAAAATAGCTTTAGCTACTGTATTTGCACTTTTGTTTCTAATAGGTATGGCAACAAGGTATTTTGTCAGGTCACATATTAAGGTGACTGCATATTCATTTCCTTGTTCTGATTTAGGAAGTGGACCGATCGTATCCACTATTACCCTATCAAAAGCCATGTATGGTGTTTCTGTAATAGTCAATGGAGTTATTGTGTGCTTGGTTATTTTAGCTTTTTGGCATTTTGGACATTTTCGTATGTAATTGGTTATTTCTTTAGTCATACCTTTCCAAAAATAATGTCTTTTGACCTTGGCCAAGGTTTTTGTTATGCCTGTATGTCCTCCTTGTATGGGATCATCATGTAATGTAGACAGTATTGCTTCTTTTTCTTTTTCATTTTTAATTAGGTTGAGTAGCGCTACTCTTATTGTTCGTATTATTTTATTGCCCATATTTTTAAAATTATCTATTGAAATGTATTCAAAGATATTTTCCCACGGTGCCACTTTGAGTTGGCTGATTTTTTGTTTACCGGCTTGCGTTTCAAGCCTTTGGAAAAACTGACCTAAGTCAAGGGTTCCATTAGTATACAAATCGCTAACATCATATCTTGAAGTAATTTTTTTTCCATGTTTGAAAAAACATAAATTATTATTTACATGCACTTTACGTACTTCGTCATTGTTGATGACTTCATATACGTTGGGCTTTGAAGCTTTTGTTAGAGATTGCCTAGGCAATTCTATTTGTTCTTTTCCTGCGCAGGATTTCTGTCTACTCTGTTGCTTGGTAGTGGCTTTCAGGACTTTATTCGTTTTTTGTATGTTTTTCAGGTCTGTGATGGTTATTCTTGATACATGATTATCTTTACCCTTTAGATACTCGACTGTAAAGTCGTATTCTTCTAATTCGAGCCGCATGCGTGTGAGTTTTGAGCTGGGATTGATCATTGAAAATAGGTATGTTAGTGGTCTGTGATCCGTTTTTACTGTAAAGTGTTTACCATAGATATATGGTCGAAAATGGGTAATTGCCCAATGAATTGCTGCTAATTCCTGTTCTGTAGTACTTTTGTTACTTTCACCTTTTGTGAATGAACGTGATGCATATGCTAATGGGAGTTGGAGTCCGTTATGGTTTTGAGTTAAAACCGCTCCACATGCTTGTTTACTAGCATCGGTGATTATGCAAAATTCTTTCTGAAAATCTGGGTATTGTAACAGAGTGGGTTCCATAAGTTTATCTTTTAAATATTGGAATGCATTTTGACATTCAGTTGACCACTCAAAGGGGACATTATTTTTACATAATCTAGTTATGTGCCGGGAATAGTCGGCGAAGTTTTTAATAAAACGTCTATAATAATTGCAAAATGCAATAAATCGTCTAGCGCTGTCCGCATCATGTGGGAATGGATAGTTTTTGATGACGTCATATTTCTTGTCATCTGGCAAGATTCCTTTATCTGTGCATTTATGACCAAGAAAGGTCACTTCATGCATAAAAAATGAACATTTTTGTGGATGTAATTTTAGGTTGTGTTTCCTACATATCTCAAAAATATCTGTTAAGTTTTGAAGCATATGTTTTTCGGAACAACCCATGGAAGGCTTGCGAAGCTTCAAGTCCAGAGAATGCTCTAGTCATCATTCTTTGAAATGAATTCGGCGCTATTTTTAAACCAAATGGTAGTCCCGTGAAGCGATATGAGCCAATGCTCGTTGAAAAAGACGTTATATTTCGCGAACTTTCTTCTAGTTCGATTTGATGAAAACCTGACATTAAGTCAAGGCATGAGAAATACTTTGCTTTGTCGGCCAGGAGTTTTTTGTTTATTTGACGATAGTCAACTACTAATCGCCATTTCTTTTGTTCTGAACCCGGAAGGGCTTTCTTTGGGACAAGTAGAAGTGGGCTGTTGTATTCTGATACGGATGGTTCGACAATATTGTCGTTGATTAATTTTCCTACTTGTTTTTTAATTTCCTCAACTTGGCTATGCGGGCTTCGATAGTTCTTTATATATATAGGTTCGTCATCCCTCTCAATTTCTGTTTATAAAAATTATTTGTTGTGATTGATTCGGTTTCAAACCCGAATACGTCACTAAAATTGGTGCATAGTTTAGTTAATTGCTTCTTGAATTGTACTGGGAAATGTTTGCTTAATTCAGCTATGACAGTTTTTTCTCGGATTTTTTGAGTTGTTTGAATTACCTTGTAATTCGAAAGTGGATCATATTGTATGTTATTTATATGTACTAATTGGTTGGTACTGGTTGTATTCAGCAATCGGACAAATGTATTATTTTTTGAAGTTATTGTATTTGCTACATAAATACCAGGTTGAATTTCCTGGTTTGGGATCAATATGGTTTCTATATCGGACGTTAATTCTATTTTTCGGACAACTTGTGATCTTGCTGGTAGAAGAATTGTATTGTTACAAGAACTGTATGTTATTGGAACATAAATTTTAATTTTTATATTATTTGGTCGTATTATTAACCAATCCTCTGCAGGTTTTAAGTCTATTAGGCAGTTTAATTCTTTTATGAAATCAATGCATATTATTCCATCACACGGAATTGCAAAATTCTGATTAACTAAATGGAAATTGTGTGGAATTATGTGCTTATCTGTCTGTAGCTCTATTAGGGCAAGGCCTTGGGATGTTATTATACCTTCCCCTATACCTTGAATATCTATTTTATTTTTTGTTTGAATGTCGTTAAAGACATCTGAATTTTCTTTTAATAGTGATATATTAGCACCTGTATCTATAAGGAATGTAAGTTGTTTTCCTGTTTTAGAATTGAGGAATGCCACGAATATATTGAGATTGAGGTTGATTGTGTGAACCGCTGGATTTTTTAATTTAGTGTATCTAAAGGATCTTGGGAGTTTCCCGAAGCTGTCTGGGTAACACGAACATTGTTCTGTCGTGTTGTCTGTCGGTTGTTATAGGTTTCACCGTTATTACGGTTATTTCCCCTATAGCCAACACGACCTCTATTGTTATTATAATTATTGTTGTTGTAAATATGGTTGTGGTTGTAACCACGACCATTTCCTCTCCCACGATAGTTACCTCGAAAGTTACTACCGCGGTAGACTTGTCCTTGTCTGGTGTACAATATTGAACTTGCACTACCAGTCATCTCTGTACTACACTGTATATATTTTGCTACGGCATCATTTTTTGTTGGGAATGTGCCTGCTTCTAGTATTGTTTTTAGTCTGCCGTGCTCGCAATTTTTAACCATTGTACTAATGGCCTCTTTGCAGCTGAACTTATCGGCGTGTTCCGCTGGCAAACCCTCATCAATGTATGATGCTTCTAGAAGTTTTCTTATATCATCAATCTCTGTTGTGAATTGGGCGGCTGTTATGCCTTTTTGGCATACTTTTGCCATTTTAGCCTTTATAACATCTGATGACTCTCCGACAATGGTGTCTTGCAATTTCTTTATTATTGCGCTAATGGTGGTTTCATCTTGTATTTTATACAATGTAGTTCCTATTACTTTTGATTTAATTACTTCTATAGCTAAATTTTCGTATGGTCCTTTCGTTAGATTGACCAATTTGACTGCCGTAATGAATCTTTGTAAATAGAGTTTCTGTCCATTAAATTCCGGAATGGCGTGCGAAATATCTTTGATATATGCCCGTTGGGCAATTGTTTCGTCTGCCATTGTGGTTGGTTCTTGCCCAACCACGCTGTTTGCTGAACTAGTCGACGGTTTGTCGTCGTTTACCGGATGGTTCGATCTATTTGATCGAGAATCGTCTTCCCATATGATGATAATATTTTTTACATTCGGGGGCCTGGGACTTATTGGCCTTGATTCCGATTCTACAGCTGGTATATATGTCGCAGCTGTGTTTAGAAGATTTGGTATGTGTATGTCTAGATTGAATTTTTCTCTAACGAATACTAATCGTTCCCTTAGACGTTTGAAGACGTCTGTAGCTTGAAACCAATGTATATCAGTAAGTCTTTGTTTGTTCTCTAGAAAAAGTTCTCTGACCTCATTATATTTGTTTACCAAATTAGTTGTATGTTTAATGACCGTACTATTTTGTGTAGGTCTGTTCTGCGTTAAGCATTTATATGCATTTATATAGCATTATCGAATTCTGCTCTTAGAGTGCAAACTTTAGCGCAGATCGTAAGCCAGTCCATATGTGTTTTTTAATTTTGTCCATTCCGATTGGAAGACAATCTAACATTAGCAATCACAATTCTTCCTAGAATTTCATTTTCTATTATTTGGCTGTTTACGAGGATGCCGGGTATGGTTGATAATACGATACCCTTTTGTGTGGCATCACAATGAATTAGTGGTGAAAAAGGTAAATTATATTCGTTCATATATGAGTATTGGAACTCGTATATGCTAATTGGATTGGGGAATAAGGCTAAGATTGCTTTAGCTCTATATTCGAAATTTTCATTCCTATCGTGGGTAGCCCTAATGTCTGCTGCTGTTCTACGAGACATTTTATTTTGGCTTTGTAACAGTATATTAAAGGCGGGAATTCTACCTGAAATGTACCCATGTACATGTATTCGAGCTCTATTAGGCTCCTAGGGGTCGTTGAGACCAATTTTTTTTTTAGACTCTATCTAAATTGTTTGCCCTACTCATATATCTCTTTTTAATTATCTTATTATGTTTTACATACAATGTTAAAAGGAATTGTAAAACACTGACAATGGTTAAAATCAGAAGTAATAACCAGAGTGCATTGAGATCATCCCTGTGGTCTATTATTTTGACATTATTGACCACATTGGCCGTATTGTCTTTGCTCTGACTATCGTCAGAACCGAACCAACCCATGGTGATGATTTTCTCTCAAAAATTGGTTTCTACAACGATCGATCCATCGCGTAGGACGTATATCGGTCCTGTCACGGTCGCCATGTAAACGACGTACAATCCTTTTCTTGGATCTTTGGGGGTCAAACCTCCGATCTGTTTTATTGTGTTTTATATTCTGAATTTTACAATTGTGTTTTGGGCTTTTGTAAGCCAAAAGCCGCGGAGCTGCGCTGCCAGTGACGCTGGCAGCGGAGCGGCTGAACTATGTGTTCTTATCTCTTATATGTTAGTATGTATATGTGTGAATATGCTCAGCGCTGTTGGCAGCGAGAGCGCGAGGGAAGATATATGTGTGTATGCATGTATATTAGTGCCGTCAAGTCATGGGAACATGCTGACGCTGCACTTGGGTCGCTCGAGGCATTCTTGAGTGAATCGTAATACGATCATCCAGAATGTCTGGGACTTTATTGTTACGTAAACACTGAAACAAAGTGTTACAGTGTGTATTCTTTAAGTACGACAGAAGAATCAGTTCCGTTTGAGACAAGCAGACCCACAGTAAAGTCGGGGAATTCACCGACATAAAGATATTCAGGCAGGCTCCGTTTTTCACTAACTTTTGCGGATTTTCAGTCAAAACGTTTCGTTTTCGCTTTAAGGTGTTGTTGTTGTTGCCCTAGCCAATTTTTTCCGAGCCAAATTTGAGGTAGGTTAAAATCAAATTTTTTATGAAGAAAGGAAAAATTAAGTTACCCTGATATAGGTGTCAATTTTATGTTAATGTAACTGTGGAGATAATGTTTTTTATACCAAATCGGCGACTAATTATGACTCTCCAATACTGGCGATTTGAACGTGAGACGGATGAGGATCTAACAGCAGCTAATTGGCGAGTCTCGATGTTATAAAGTTGACCTAAGAAGCGGAATCTAAAATGGCACGACATGGAATAAGCGATCCATAACGGCCTCTGACGTATACGATTGCTGTAGCTAGCAGCACGTTTTGGATAGGCAGAGTTTTCTGACTCGAGGGGGAGGGCTAGTATATTTGCTGCAAATAGATTTGTTCCTTTTGGCTACAAAAATTATCTGATAAATATGGTCATTATCTATTGTAAGGAAGCGATCCTGGGCTGGGGTACATATCTCAGTCTACTCCAGGGTCGAAATTACAGCAATATTTATTGGACCGTCGATGGGAACAGGGAGGCAATCCCCAGACGAGAGCGACCGAGATGAAAGAGTATAGTACGGGGCGTGGCAGTCAATCCCGCTGAGAACGTTTAGGCAATCGCCGGACGGGTCTCCCACGGACCCACCGGCCTGCCAGCCACGTTAATGGTGCAGATCAGGCGTAAACACCGACAGGTGTCGCCCAGGGCACCGAGGTAAGTCATCTGACCCCGATGGGTTGGCTGGGGCCCACTGCTGGTTCGCTTGGGGCGCGAAGCCCCGGCTCGTGAGGGACCCGAAATTGGACCCTCCGTCGTCGCTATGGGGTCCTACTCCTTCCCCTGCATTGCTTGCGTTTGACACGTCATAGTGGGGTGGTCCAGCACCGTCCCCGGATTCGTCTTCGTTGAGTACTGCTGGAGGGGTGGCTGCCCGAGCTTGACCGGCCATGTTCCACGCCAGTGGGTGTCCGTTCCCTTCGTCCTGCAGCGTGGACGCTAGGCTTTGAGCGTGTGAGGAAAGGTATTCCCACACGTAGGGGGCAGTATAGGGTTAAGCGCTAACGGCCGTTATCCGGGGATATCCGGAGGCGGCGAATTCGCGAGGAGAGCTCTCCCGGGGTCCCAAGATGAGAGGGGAGGACCCCTGAAAAGAGAGCAGCGGGATGACGGGATCGGGCCGGCAGTGGCCCAGCGCATGACAAAATATGGTCATGAGATCACGCCAGCAGCCAGGTCCCGTTGGAGAGCGACAAGGGAATGAAGGAACGCCGATGGAAAAATACGGGCACCGCATGGCGGAAAGTGCCGTTAGCGCCAGGCGGCATCGGCGGCGCCGACGCAGAAGCGAGCCTATAAGAGGAGGGCCGCGACCAGGAGAGTGGACAGTCAGCAAACGGAGCCAACAGGAGTGAAGTGAATAGTGAGCCACGAAAGTGAGACCAAGCGAAGGGAAAAGAACCTTAGAAAGCGAACGCGTTGTGTGAGGATTGAGAGGCGCCTGACTGAGAGGTGGATTTGGGCCACGTGCCAAGAATCGCTAGCCCCAGTCAGTAGAGCCGGCGGTGCCACGCTTGGCGACGCCGTGGGGGGCCCAGGGAGCGACGCGCTCATCGAACCACAGAGGAGAACGAAGAGGAGAACCAGCACCGGAGTCGGAATAGCGTAAGATAGACTTAAGATACCAATAAAGCAGTTTAACATACCAGTACAAGACCCGTGAAAAACCCATCCCAGGCGTGTCGACGATGCGGGAGTGACCGCCATTGGGCACAAGCATGCAATGGCCGACCTATAACATTCTGCTGGAGGTGCGGCAAGGTAGGAGCCCCGACATGGCAGTGCTGCCAGAAAGCGGGAAACGCCCCGCGACCCAAGCCGCGGAGGGCCGTGCCAGGGTCGCAAGACGAAGCCCCCCAAAGCTCGTAGGAGAACTCACGGAGGAGGATGTCCAGCTGTCGGCGGTGGTGAGGATCGCGGGCAGCAACTGGAAAGCAACGGTCGATACCGGGGCGACAAGCAGTTTTATCAGCTGTGAGGCGGCGAGTAGACTGGGAGAAGAGAGGCGACAGAAAGAGACGAGGAAGCTGGTGCGGCTGGCTGACGGACGCAGCCGGGAAATCAATTCCCAGATCGAGGTGGAGCTGGCCTTCGGGGACAAGATCGTTACAATCCCGCTTCTCGTGATGCCCGGAGTAATAGATGAGCTGGTCCTGGGATGGGATTTCCTCGCCGCGGTCGGAGCAGAGGTGACCTGTGCGGGACACAGGGTTGTGATCCCTGCGAGAGGCCACCGCCAGGGGCGGTTGGAGGAGAAGTTGTCAGTGGCGGTGGTAGCGAACACGGAAGGGTCTGTCGAGCCCGCATCCGACGGAACGCGAGCGGAGGAGGGATCGGTTGAAAACTTCCTGGCAAAGGAGTTGGAAGAGTTCCGAGAACTGAAAGGAGTGTCGAACATAGCTACACACACGATCACGATGAGCGATGCCCAGCCGGTCAAGCAGCGTTACTATCCCAAAAATCCCAAGATGCAAGCCGAAATCAACCAACAGGTTGACGAACTGCTGGAAAGAGGGTGTATTGAGCCATCGAAGAGTCCGTACAGTTCACCCATCGTGATGGTCAAAAAGAAGACGGGAAAGTGGAGATTATGCGTGGACTTCAGACAGATAAACGCGAAGGATCATCAAGGATGCGTACCCCATGCCAAGAATACACTATATTTTGGACCAGTTCAGGGAAGCACGGTTCATTAGTAGCTTAGACTTAAAGGACGGATATTGGCAGATACCACTGGAGGAAGGCAGTAGAAAGTTCACCGCGTTCACGGTGCCCGGCAAAGGGCTGTTCCAGTGGAAGGTGATGCCATTCGGACTCCACTCAGCCTCGGCTACGTTCCAGAGGGCATTGGACCAGGTGATAGGCCCCGAGATGATGCCGCACGCGTTCGCGTACCAAGACGACATTATTGTCATCGGCCGTACCGAGGAGGAGCACAAGCGCAACCTCGAAGAAGTTTTTCGACGGTTGAAGAACGCAAACTTGCGCCTAAATGTGGACAAGTGTCAATTTTTTAGGAAACCAATACTTGGGCGTGGCCTCCTGGTACAGGCGTTTCGTAAAGGGACCGCCACGTTGGTGCAGCCCCTCAGTACTTTGCTGAAGAAGAAGGCCAAGTGGGAATGGTCAACGGAGCAGCAACAAGAGTTCGAGGACGTAAAAAGTCGGCTGACAGCAGACCCGGTGTTGGAATGCCCAGATTTCTCAAAGAAATTCGTGCTCCAGACGGACGCCAGCGACTACGGACTGGGGGCGATCCTGACGCAAGAGACGGAGAAGGGCGAGAGGGTCATCTCATACGCCAGTAGGACCCTGAATAGCGCGGAAAAGAACTATTTGGCGACTGAAAAGGAGTGTCTGGCCATTGTATGGCCTATAAGAAAGCTAAAGCCCTATCTGGAGGGATACCATTTCAAGGTGGTCACAGACCACATGGCGTTGAAATGGTTGAACAGCATCGAGAGCCCAACAGGGAGGATCGCCAGGTGGGCGCTGGAGCTACAGCAATACGACTTCGAAGTGGCATATAGGAAAGGGCAGCTGAACGTAGTGGCGGACGCACTGTCCCGACAGCCATTGGCGGAGCGATGCCTGAGAACCACCGAGGAGGATGCAGAGAAGGGACACGAAACGGAGGCAGAGTGCGGATGGATTAAAAAGGTTAAAGAGAGGATGAGGACGGAACCGAGGAAATATCCGGATTACGTCGAGGAAGCAGGCCGGGTATACCGGCACATCCCGCACCGAGCGGGAGAAGAGGAAATAGCATCATGGAAGTTATGCGTCCCAAAGGATCTAAGAGAGAGAGTCATAAGAGAGAATCACGACTCGCCGGAGGCGGGGCACGCGGGCGGCAGAAGGACGATGGCCAGAGTAGCCGCCCGGTACTACTGGCCGGGGATGCATCGAGATGTGAGGACATACGTGAGGAAGTGTGAAATCTGCATACGCTACAAACCAAGTCAACTGCAGGCGGCCGTGGGCAACGGTGTGTGCCGACTTTGTGGGCCCGCTGCCCAGGTCAAAGCATGGGAATGCCATGTTATTGGTGATGGTGGATCGGTTCTCGAAATGGACCGAGTTGGTCCCCATGAGAAAGGCCACGGCGGAAGCACTAACGAAAGCGTTCCGAGAGCGCATCGTGTCCCGGTTTGGCGTGCCGAAGGTGGTGATCACAGATAATGGCGTCCAGTTCACCAGTAGAAAGTTTAAGAGGTTTTTGGAGCAGATGGGCGTACGGCATCATTTCACGGCCCCGTACACGCCGCAGGAGAACCCGACGGAGCGAACTAACCGGACGGTGAAAACTATGATAGCTCAGTTCACCGAAGGGAACCAGAGGAACTGGGATGAGAAATGGCCAGAGATAATGCTGGCCGTAAATTCAGGGGTGTCCGAATCCACCGGGTACGCGCCGGCGTTTGTGGTACAAGGGAGAGAGCCGAGGCTACCAAAGGCTCTATACGATGACGAAGCGCTTGGCACAGGACAGGGCACGCTCAATCCGGACGAGAACGATGACAAGTTGAGAGAGGTATTTCAACTGGTGAGGCGGAATCTCGAAAGAGCGGCGCAGGACCAGGCGAGGTATTATAACCTGAGGAGGAGAGCGTGGAAACCCACGATTGGAGACAAGGTATGGGCCAAGCAACACCATCTATCCAACGCGGCCGAAGGGTTTGCGGCAAAACTGGCCCCGAAATACGACGGTCCCTACAACATAATGGATTTCGTGTCCCCGGTCATTTGTAAATTAAAGAAGGACAGCGAGAAACGGACGCGGACCGCCCATATAGGGGACCTGAAGCCACAACCCGGGGAAGGAACCCCTGAAACAGGTCCTGGAACCGAAGCGTAGACGACGCACAAGGAGGGGCAACGGGCGAGGCATACGGAGAAGGGAGGACGAGCACGAAAGACAGAAAATAGCGGCAGGGGCAGAAAGGAGAGTCCCAACTGGATGCCACGCAGGACAAGGTCGTACAGGATAATCCTACAACTAAGGTTCAGTAGGCGGGTTGCGTGGTGTGCCGACGGACGAGGGGGCACCCGAGAAGGGGGTTCCGAGATGAGCAGAAGTCCGGGTCCGGGTCCAGGACATCGAAGCCAGCTGCTAACGTCGGGGATGGCGGGACAAAAGCGGATGCCGCCCGTGCGCGGTCTACCGGCTGGGGAATCGGATGATCCCTGGGTCCGAGGCGCTGCACGGGGGTGACATCCGCGTCTAAGTCGATCCAGAGACGGGCGGAGCTGGCCACGGGGGGCGGGCCGATGTTGGCAGCACGGGCGAAAGGTCGGAGGACCTATTGATCACGGGCTGGGAGATCGGTCAGCACCCTGGGCTGGAAGAAAAGGCAAGGTGAGATGAGGAACCCAAGAACTCGGGAAGCTTACCAGATTCAAGGCGAAGCCAAACAACACGTCGCCAGACCTGGAAGTAGAAAGGGCCAAAAAAAAAAAAAAAAAAAAGGAGAAAAAGGAAGAAGAAGTGGGAACCAAAGGAAGGCTAACAAAACCAGGGGGCACCCTAGGGTTAACGCGGCGAGAGGCGCGGATAACTTTCAAAACGGGAGCGAGCGAGAGAGCCAGCTGGAAAGCAAGAGAGAGCCGTCCCACGGGCCCATGTAAGGCACCGTTACAGGGAACGGTGAGCACCGGCACGAGCCCTTATAAAGGAGGGGGCTGCGCACGATCAGGTCTTTTCAAAAGTGGACCACGTGGAGAAAAAAAGGGTAAGATGCAGCAGCATTTGATGAGGTACATAACGGAGCAGCGAAAATGGATTCGCCGCGGGTATCCGGCCATGGGTGACACGCAAAGTCGGCGGCAGGCGTACCAGGTCGAGCGCGAGGAGCAAAGGGCGAGCAGGAGTAGGTCCCCGGAGCTGTAGCTATTGGCCTCACCGCTATTGTCAACCGCGGGATCCATGGGACCGACGGTGTCCCCGGTGGTATCGCCGGGGTACACCGAGGCGGGAAGTGATCTGGAATTGGTGAGCTGGGAGCCGGCGCCGCGGAGAAAACGCGCACACGAGGCGAAGCGCGAGGAGCCCCGGACCAGCAGACGCGAGGAGCCCCGGACCAGCAGACGCAAGGAGCCCCACACCAAGCGCGAGGAGCCCCAGACCAGCAATCGCGAGGAGCCCCGCACCAGCAAGCGCGAGGAGCCCCACACCGGCAAGCGCGAAGAGCACCGGACCAGCAGACGCGAGGAGCACCGGACCAGCAGACGCGAGGAGCCCCGCACCAGCAAGCGCGAGGAGCCCCACACCGGCAAGCACGAGGAGCCCCGGACCAGCAAGCGTGAGGAGCCCCGGACCAGCAAGCGCGAGGAGCGGCCTGAGGGAGGAAGGAGGGGGCGCACGGAGACGCGGAAGGAGGAGCCCAGTGAGCGGGCCTCGAAGCAGGCGTCCACGCGGTCGACGCGTACGGCCAGGGAAGAGGAGTCGTCGGCACGCACAAGGGGGAGGTCGACGGCGGGCGAGGGGATCAGCGCCCGACAGACCCACAGGTCGAGGAGCGGCAGCCAACGCCGACCGAAACCGCGGTCAAGGAGCCGCAGACAATGCCGGCTGACGTCACGGAAGACAACGCGGCCGCTGAGGCATGACGCCTCGCGGAATGGCACCGGCGGTTCGCGCTGGCCGCGGCGGCGGAGGAGCGGAGGCAACGGCGCGTGTGGGAGGACGCCCTGACGCTGGCAAAGAGGCCACGCAGGAGGCCGAAAAGGAGGCGGAACACCACTCACCTGAGCCATGAGAGAGGGGACCTTGGCGATGGCCGGAACCCGGCCAGGGCGAGCGACCGAAGCTGGGCCGACAGGCGTCGTGCCCAGGGGAGCGGGCGGAGGCGCGCCGGCCCGAGCTCCAGCGCCAGGCATCGTGGCCCCAGACGAGATCGGCGGACAACGCACGGTGGCGGTCCGTCAACCGCGAGGAGTGGCCGGCCGTCGTCACGCGCTCTCTCGCGCGGATACCGGATACCGGTACCGGCTGTTGGTGTCCACCGATCGTCAGGAGGTATTCCGGGCTAAGTACTGAGGAGAAGAGAAGAGTAGAGAAGAGGAATGAAAAAAGGAAGCAACGGGAAACAAGAACAATAAAAAAAAAATAATATAAAAAAAAACATGGTCTTACCTTGCGGCAGAGGAACGGCGGGGCATCGCTAGAAATGATCGGGGAAGCTTGAATGAAGGCGGCGGAGGGCGGCAACGCGGGAGGAAAACTTACCCGAAGCATCCAGAGGGCCGGCGGAAGGCATGCGCGCCAGCGAAGGGCAGTAGGGAAAACCAGACGCGCACAAGAAAAACAAAGAAAACACCCGGCATCGCGAGGAAATAGTACGTTTCCAGTCCATTGAGGAATATCGAGTAGATCGCAAAGACGACCCTACGCTTTATCGAGTGGAGCGTAAGGGCAACGCTGTGTCATATCGAGTAGGTCAGAATAGCGACCATACCCTATATCGGGCGGGGCGAAAGAAGCTCCTATGCGAACCATCGATAGGGGGGAATCGAATCGATCGCACGCATCGAAGAGATACGGCAACACCGCCAGGCGCAAGGCCGAAAGAGGGCGCCAGGGGGCACCCGGGTCGAGAACAAAGTACGCGCGCGCCGGTCGCGCGGGGTTTTTTGAAACATCCCAAACCTGGGACGCGGAAAACCGGGGTTTTCCGCCAATAAAAGAAAGGGGGAAGTGTGAGGAATGGTATTCCCACACGTAGGGGGCAGTATAGGGTTAAGCGCTAACGGCCGTTATCCGGGGATATCCGGAGGCGGCGAATTCCCGAGGAGAGCTCTCCCGGGGTCCCAAGATGAGAGGGGAGGACCCCTGGAGAGAGAGCAGCGGGATGACGGGATCGGGCCGGCAGTGGCCCAGCGCATGACCAAATATGGTCATGAGATCACGCCACCAGCCACGTCCCGTTGGAGAGCGACAAGGGGCACCGCATGGCGGAAAGTGCCGTTAGCGCCAGGCGGCATCGGCGGCGCCGACGCAGAAGCGAGCCTATAAGAGGAGCGCCGCGACCAGGAAAGTGGACAGTCAGCAAACGGAGCCAACAGGAGTGAAGTGAATAGTGAGCCACGAAAGTGAGACCAAGCGAAGGGAAAAGAACCTTAAAAAGCGAACGCGTTGTGGAGGATTGAGAGGCGGACTCGAGCGTGCAGCCAAGAGCCAAAGACCCCAATCCTTTGAACCAACGGCGCTACTCTTGAAGCGCACCCCACCAGGAGGGAGGCACCCTCGGGCCGAAAAGCCAAGTGAGTCGAGTGAGAGCGAACGCGTCAGGCGCCTGACTGAGAGGTGGATTTGGGCCACGTGCCAAGAATCGCTAGCCCCAGTCAGTAGAGCCGGCGGTGCCACGCTTGGCGACGCCGTGGGGGGCCCAGGGAGCGACGCGCTCATCGAACCACAGAGGAGAACCAAGAGGAGAACCAGCACCGGAGTCGGAATAGCGTAAGATAGACTTAAGATACCAATAAAGCAGTTTAACATACCAGTACAAGACCCAACCCGTGCCTTCTTACTTGTCGTCGGGGCAACATACAAATATTGTTGCAGCGAGCCTATCGACCGCTGAGCCAGCCCAGCTGCATCAGACGGAGAAGAACGGTTCGTTACAAGCGTCTCATGTTCGTCGGTGTCCGTGGTCGCGTTGTCGTCGTCTATGGCAGCCCCATAACTCTCGAACAAACGGCGATTCAGGGCCGCGACGTCATGATTGGGCGCCGAGCGGACACCTGCGGTTGCGAAGCGGCCATCGGGCTCTACTTCCTCTTCGGCGTCGGTCCCCGGGTCCTGGGTTTGTTGGTCGATCCACCCTTGGATGACTGCCGCGCGCTGGCCTCATGGTATCCTGTCCTGTTGTCGAAGTGTCGCCTCTCCGACACGCCTCAACTGGGCTTGACGGGAGGTGGATGGCCCATCGGTGTCGACGTCCGGTTTGCAGTTGGTTCGTCGGAAGGCGCCGGGACTTCAGGCTGCTGGTCTCCGCTGGGACCGAGCTTGCCTTCCGTCTCTTAGACGCTTCATGTCTTCAGTCGATTCTAGGGAGAAAATGCCTGTCGGTTAGAACCTGCCTGTCTTAACTAAATACCCTCCCCCTATCCTGCTTGAGCGGTACGAGTAACAAGATGTTTACATGGGGTGTAATACTTATCTAATCCCATAAGGGGATATATACGTAGCTTACGGTTTCGTGTGTCGTGTTTTCCTTCGTTTGCCTTGTTGAATCTGTAGTCGAACTATGTTGGAAGATAAGAATTGGGTTACCTTGTACGGCCCGTCGTACTTAGGGGCCAACTTTGCCGCGAAACCGTCAGCGGCTTTGGATAGGTGATGCTGCCGAAGGAGGACTAGGGTTCCTAGTTCGGGTCGCCACTCGCGCCGTCGGAGGTCGTATGTTCTCTTCTGCTCTTGGGATGCCCGTTAGGTGTTCTCCTGTACGACCTTGAATACTTCCTGTAGTCGTGTCGCCTTCTCGTGGGCAGGCTCTGGCTCATTTCCTAATCCTGGGGTCACTTCGTCATACAAGGCTCTTGGTAGCCTTGGTTCTCGTCCGAGTACCAAAAAGGCCGGGCTGAAGCCCGTGTCCGACGTGCTGCTGTTTATGGCCAAGCTTAACTCGGGGAGGAGATCGTCCCAGGTCCGTTGTTCCCCGTCGATGTATTGTGCAATCATTGTCTTGATGGTCCGGTTTGCCCTCTCCGTCGGGTTTTGCTGAGGGGTATACGGCGCGGTGTGCTCGAGTTCCATTCCCACCACCTCGCAAAATTTCCGGAAGGACCGACTAGTGAATTGTGTTCCGTTGTCGCACACAAACTTCCACGAGACCCCGAATCGGCAGAGTATCCTATCTCGGAACGCCTCCTCCAAGTGGGAGGTTGTGGCTTTCCGGAGTGGCACAAGTTCCACCCATTTGCAGAATGAGTCGAAGAACACGAGGAGTTGCCGTGCGTTGAGCGGGGTAGTGGGCCAACGAAGTCCGCGCAAAGGATGTCGAACGGGCCCTTAGCCTGGCGCGTATACATGTGACCTGAGGGTTTGTTCTGGCTCACCTTAAATATTTGGTAGCTTTCGCAATGTTTCACCTCCCGGGCCACGTCTCTGTAGAGTCCTGGCCAGTAATATCGTTGGGTTACCCGAGTGGCGGTCTTCCGTATTCCTAGGTGTCTGGCGGTCGGGCGATCGTGGCATTCTTCTAACACTCGTCTACGATGGCCACTGGTGACGCATAACTTCCACTGGTGAGATTCTTCCTCGATTGGTCGGTGTCCAGACTGCCGGTAGATCTGTCCGTTCTCGATTATAAATTCTCTGCATTCCTCAGGTCGTGACTGGATACGTTTGAGCAACCTTTGTATCCAGGGGCAGGTGGGCAGGTCTTGTAGGGTTCGCTGTATGGTGTCGATATGTTGCCGGGAAAGAGCGTCTGCTACGATGTTTTGGCTTCCGCGTCGGTAAAGCACGTCAAAGCGACACTGTTGGAGTTCCAGAGCCCAACGGGCGATGCGACCGGTCGGATTATTGATCGAGTTTAACCACTTCAAGGCGAGATGGTCGGTGATGACTTCGAAGTGGTAGCCCTCCATGTAGCATCGTAATTTTCTGATGGCCCAGACGATGGCTAAGCACTCCTTTTCCGTGGCTGAGTAGTTTTCTTCTACTTTCAAGAGCCTTCGACTGGCGTAGGCTATGAACCTCTCCTCTCCGCTGATCTGTTGCGTGAGGACTACCCCTAGACCGTAGTCGCCTACGTCAGTTTGTGGAGCGAACCTCTCCACGAAATCAGGATAGGCTAAGACGGGTGCTTGGGTTAACTTCTCCTTCAACTCCTCGAAAGCGGCCTGCTGTTCGTCGCTCCAGATCCACCTTTTCTCCTTCTTCAGGAGGCTAGTCATTGGTTGTACAATCGTCGCGAAGTTTGGGACAAACCTCCGGTACCACGATGCCATCCCTAGGCAGCGTCGAAGCTCCTTTATTGAACTGGGTAGGAACAACTTCCGGACGGCGACGA
Organism: Drosophila persimilis; assembly: GCF_003286085.1. Classification (NCBI taxonomy): domain Eukaryota; kingdom Metazoa; phylum Arthropoda; class Insecta; order Diptera; family Drosophilidae; genus Drosophila; species Drosophila persimilis. Next base: position 119,137 of record NW_020825589.1, read on the forward strand.
TCTTATCTGGGTCGGTGTGTATACCCTGCTCACTAATGACATGTCCCATGTATACGATGCTTTTCTGGAAGAAGCTGCATTTCTTTTGGTTCAATATTAGGTTTGCTACCGTACTTTTCGGAACACCTCTCGCAGATGGTCGACGTGTTCTTCCAACGCCGCTCCGATGACAATGATGTCATCGAGGTAAGCGAAGGCGTTGGGTTCCATCTGTGGTCCGATGACGCTATCCAAGGCTGGCTGGAACGTAGCCGATGATGAGTGCAGTCCGAACGGCATCACCTTCCAATGTAAGAGTCCTCTGCCCGGAACGGTGAAGGCGGTACATTCTCGGCTCCCCTCGGTCATAGGGATCTGATCGATTGCGCGTTGAGCTGTCGGTAGTCTACGCACATCCGCATCTCGCCTGTCTTCTTTCCCAGCAGTACGATGGGTGCGCTGTGTGGGCTTTTTGAAGCTTCGATCCGCCTGTCTTTTGGATTCTTTGGGAAGTACCTCTGCTTTATCGGCTTGTCGTCCTTCAGAGTTATGGTATGCTCAGCTATGTGAGACACGCCCTCCAATCCCTCGAACTTGGCCAATTCTTGCTTCAAGGACTCTCCCACCCAAGGCGGGAGTGGTGTTTCGATGATGGAGGGCGTCGGCGGCGAGAATTCTTCGAGCAGGGTACATGTAATGATGGCGGGTTTTAAGGTGATAGAGCTCGCCGAGTCTGACCTTCGAAAAGAGCGGCCGCGGCATCGGCTAACGTGGCGAGTTGATAATCCGTTGCGGGGTGAGGTGCGAGTTGGTCTAGCTTGACCCGCCCATGTCCTTCGTGGCCGTGGTCTTCCAGGCGTAGCGGGTCGTGGTGTAGAGCGATGCTGGTTTCCCGTGGGGTCGTTCGCTCTGACTGAGCCGCACGGCTGGGCATGTCTGATTCGGCTCGCGTTGATCGTGTCATATTTTTAGCGCCGCCGGGTCCGTCTCGGTCGGGGCTTAGATGCGTTGTCCTTGTATTGCTACTGGGTCTGGCGTGGTCGAGGCTCCGATGCGTTGTCTTTTTTATTGCTGCTGGGTCTGGCGTGGTCGGGGCTTCGATGCGTTGTCCTTGTCTTGCTGCTAGGTCTGGCGTGGTCGAGCCTTAGATGCATTGTCCTTGTCTTGCTGCTAGGTCTGGCGTGGTCGAAACTTAGAAACATTGTCCTGATGTTACTGCTGGTTCTGGCGTGGTCGAGGCTTAGCTCCGTTGTCTTGGTAGGGGTACTCTGGGTGGTTTTCGAGGCAGACGGACTGGCCCTGGGTGCGTCCAGCGGTGTCGCAGGCGTCTCCGTCTAATCTTTGTTGCTCTGGTTATTTTTTGAGGCGGACGGACTGGCCCTGGGTGTGTCCAGCGGTGTCGCAGTCGTCTCCGTCGAATCTTCGTTGATGAGTCGTATCGTATGTTCGTATCGCATCGTGGGTTTGGTTCTGGTGGCGTCGCTGGGTCTGGCGTGGTCGAGATTCTGGTGCGTTGTCACTGGTACATTGCTGGGTCTGGCGTGGTCGAGCTTCTGGTGCGTTGTCACTGGTACGCTGCTGGGTCTGGCGTGGTCGAGCTTCTGGTGCGTTGTCACTGGTACGCTGCTGGGTCTGGCGTGGTCGAGTTTCTGGTGCGTTGTCACTAGTACGCTGCTGGGTCTGGCGTGGTCGAGCTTCTTGTGCGTTGTCACTGGTCCGCTGCAGGGTCTGGCGCGTTCGGGGTTCTGGTGCGTTGTCACTGGTACATTGCTGGGTCTGGTGTGTTCGAGATTCTGGTGCGCTGTCACTGGTACACTGCTGGGTCTGGCGTGTTCGGGGTTCGGATGCGTCGGCTTCGTCAAGCGGGTAGGAGCAGCGGATGCAGTCGAAGGCATTCGTCACTAAAAGTAACCATGTGGGGATGAGTCGAGGAGGGCGTGGGGGATGGGCTGGTTTTCCGGCTCGTCAGCTGGGTCAACTGCAAGTAAGCTCGTCCGCATTGTATTACGGCCTGGACGCCGCAAAGGAAATCGAGCCCCAGTATGATGTCGGCCACTACGATGGGTAGGACTAATAGAATCACCCACGTTTCCTGTTGATCCACACGTACCTTGACTGACACTGCTTGCGTCACCTCCTTTGCTGTACCGTCCGCCAGGCGGACGGTAGTCCTTATATTCCGCGCATTACCTCCGGTACTTAATTCCTGGACGTACCTTGACTGACACTGCTTGCGTCACCTCCTTTGCTGTACCGTCCGCCAGGCGGACGGTAGTCCTTATATTCCGCGCATTACCTCCGGGACTTAATTTCTGGGCGATGCGTTGTTTGATGAACGACCGCGTTGCTCCCGTGCCGAGGGTGGCTGTCAGTGGTACTCCTTCGATGACTACCAGCGCGGCGATCCTGCCTCCTTCCAGACTTAAGGGATGAGTTACTGCTGGGGGCCCTGGAGGTATGTCTCCGATCGGTTCTCTGACGAGCGGAGACTCGGCCCGTTTCCCGACTCGGATAGTTTACAGCAGTCGATCGTCCGGAAGCCGCGACGGCCACACTCCCAACAGAATAGCACTCGCCGATTTCTGCACGAACTGCTTAAATGACCTTCCTCTCCGCAATTCCGGCATTGGTATGATGGCGTTCATTTGGGCGGTCGTTAGCTGGGTGGGTTTGTTCGCGGTCCCGCGTTGTCTCGTACGCTACTATCAATTGGGTCAGTTCTCGCAACGTCTCGAACTCATGTCTACGGGTGAACAGTTGCTATTCCGGCCGAAGGCTCTCGTAGATCCTGTCTGGAGTATACTGAGCACGTTGCATCATGAGTCGGAGGGCGATCAACTAGTCCTGAAAGGCTTCTCGGTGTCGTTGGTGACGGGAGCGGATCGTATCTTCCAAGTGCTGAAAGTATCGCGGGGGTAGGAAGAACTCTAAGAACTCCTTCCGGATCTCGGACTTGCCTTGCATCTGGAACGTCCTAAACCATCCTTCTGCCTTGCCAGTTAGTAGCCCGGAGATGGCTCGCGGCAGTTGTGCTGGGCTTCCACCATATGAGTCTACCCTTTCTTCCAACCGTTCGATAAAAGCCAGCGCATCCGAGTGTCCGTCGAACTTCAGACCCCAATTGCGCAGCTAATCGGCTAGGGCGGCGAAGGAAATTTCTTCCCTTCCGCGGGAACTCGGGAATTACGATGGATAGGGGCTGTTCCGCACAGATCCCTTCCTTCTGCTCTCGGTGACTCCGTCCCGGCGACGGGGACCGTTCCGAGCTCGGGCGCCATCTGTAAGGAAGCGATCCTGGGCTGGGGTATTACAGTCGAAATTACAGCAATATTTATAATTTGCCGGGACTCCGAGTTCTGGGACACAGGTATCGCCCAGGGCAGCGAGGCAATCGTCAGACCTCACTTTCGGGGTCCGATTTGGCTATCTGTGGTTACACAGATCGTTGCTACGCGGGGATGCCGACAAGCGTCACCGTCACCTAGACAATCGCCGGATAGCGCTCTCGGGATCCTATTGAACTAAAAATTACTACGAAAGTCGCCGCGACACCTCGACACACCTCGCCCTCGACAAGTAGCCCCGTGAATGCCTAGGCTATAGCCGAACAGCACTTACGGGACACTGTCGGACTAAGAATTACTACGAGGGTCAGGGATATCGGCAAGCATCGCCCAGAGTGCCTAGGCAATCGCCGGATAGCACTCACGGGACACTATCGCGCTAAACATTACTGCGAAAGCCTCATCGCCGAGAGGGCTTAGGCAATCGCCGGACAGCACCTTCCGGGCCCTGGGAACTACTGGGATCAGGCGAGACACCAACAGGCGCCACCAGGAGCGCTTAGACGATTGTCGGATAGCGGCCTCGGGACCCTGCGGGTCACAAACTAGGGGAGGGAATCATGCGGGGGGAACGCCGACAGGTGTCACCGAGAACGACTAGGCAATCGCCGGACAGCGGCCTCAGGATCCTGTTGGGCTACGAACTACTGGAGGGAATCACGCGGGGCCCCGACGGGCATCCGGAGCGAATACGGATCACCACGTGGGTGCAGCCAAAGAGGGAGACTCGGGCAAGAGGCATGAGGAAGGGCAGAGAAGATGAAGCCCCGGGCATCCAGGTTCCGTAGTGTATAAATTGTTGGTGGCCAGGCTATGTTTTCGTTATATTCGTTACATTTCACTTTATTCTTTCTTGGTTCCCTACCTATCGCACCGCTCAGCCCGTATACACGTCTAGAGACTCGCTTACCCCTGAACTCCCACGCTTGTACTCGTTGAAAGCCTCCTCTTCCCCCTGAGTGCAGCGTCGGTGCAGGATCCCCTCTCCGTAAGTGTGGTATCGATGCAGGGTCTTCTTTCCGTAAGTGCAGCGTCGATGCAGGATCTTTCTCGTACCACTGATCGCGTTGGCGTGGATCTGCCACCTGTTTCACTTTTCGCGAGCCACTCGAATTTTATCCGCAAACACGTCCGACTCCTACGACTGCCTCCTCCTTCCCTTTTCCCAGCTCAAAGCCGGCGTTTTGCTGGCTCTGCCGATCCAGCGTCAACGTGGGTGGCTAGCGTCGTCATCCTCGCTGCGGCAGAGGGCGGGCGTCGTTGTTTCCCCTCTCTTTCGGCGTCTGTAGCTGCGCCGGTGACTTTCGCCTCTCTTTTCCGCTGCTGCGTCGTTGCTGGATTTGATTGCCTCTTCTGCCGTTGCTACGTTGATGCTGTTATCTTATCTTTTCAGCGCTTCTCCTCTGCCGTTGCTGCGTCAATGTCGGCGGCTCGCTGTTCTCGGCGTTTCTCTTCTGCCGCTGCCGCGTAAATGCCGTCGGCTCGCTGGATCCCGGTGTTTTCCTCGTCTCTCTTTGGCCGCTGCTACGTCGTTGTTGTTGGGCTTGGTTCTCGGCGTATTCCTCGTCTCTCTTTGGCCGCTGCAGCGTCGTTGTTGTTGGATTTTGTTCTCGGCGTATTCCTCGTCTCTCTTTTGCCGCTGCAGCGTCGTTGTTATTGGATTTGGTTCTCGGCGTATTCCTCGTCTCTCTTTGGCCGCTGCTGCACCGTTGTTGTTGGGTTTTGGTTCTCGGTGTTTTCCTCGCCTCTCTTTGGCCGCTGCTGCGTCGTTGTTGTTGGGTTTGGTTCTCGGCGTATTCCTCGTCTCTCTTTTGCCGCTGCAGCGTCGTTGTTGTTGGATTTTGTTCTCGGCGTATTCCTCGTCTCTCTTTTGCCGCTGCAGCGTCGTTGTTATTGGATTTGGTTCTCGGCGTATTCCTCGTCTCTCTTTGGCCGCTGCTGCACCGTTGTTGTTGGGTTTGGTTCTCGGCGTATTCCTCGTCTCTCTTTGGGCGCTGCTGCGTCGTTGTTGTTGAGTTTGGTTCTCGGCGTATTCATCGTCTCTCTTTGGCCGCTGCTGCGTCGTTGTTGTTGGGTTGTCGTATGTCCAAACTAAAGAAATAATCATGGAACAAACTAAATATAGTAATCTATTACAAATAAGTTTAATAATTTTATTTGTCACAATTCCACAAAGTAACATGACACCACTCAAGAATCAACAACTGATTCTTTTCACACTCCAAGCTAGATTCCCGTTTTGCAGGGCAAGCAAGCGCAAAGCTGTTACAAAATTCGAGTGACATAGACATAAATGACAAACAAAATAATCGGCTGAGGGCCACGAATTAGATGCTATTTAGCAAGCAGCTAATCGCCTGGATCCTGCTCCGAACATTCACCCACCGTTGGAAGGCAAAAGCTTTTAACAGCTCCATCCTGAAGGGGCAGAGCCGATATTTTTCCAACGGCCCTCTTGAAAAGTCCACTTCGAGTGCGGATAGTTGACGCTCTCAATGCGTCCAAGCGGACACATTAATGGTGGCAACGTTTTCTCCTTGATCATGACGAGCGCTTCTAGCTTGATGTTTGGATACGATGACCGCCACTTGTTCCGCTCCTGAAGAATCGAAAGATACGCCGTACGCCATTTTCTCCAGAACGCCTGCTTCATTTGACACATCCGCAGCCATCGACTAAGTAGGAATGCAGCTTTCGGGGATCCATTGAGAAAGTGGTTTGGCGTGAGCGCATCCAGGTCATCGGGACTTTCTGTAGTTGCATAAAGCGGACGGAATTTAACAAAGCAGAGATTTCACAAGCCAAGTTCTGAATTTCATCAAGGGTACAAATGTAGGTCCCGACGATGCGATGAAAATGATATTTGGCTGCTTTAATAGCCGCCTCCCACAGAGCCCCAAAATGAGTTGAGCGAGGGGGGATAAATTCCCAATCAATTCCACTAGAAACGCAGAGATGTGATTCAGCCGACGTGTGAGGATTGCTAAGGAACATTTGCCGAAGTTCTAAAGGCTAATTTTTTGCTCCTCTGACCAGATGATTTGAGGTTTGGGACGCAGACTTATGAAACGCCTTAATGCTGCCAGGATTCTGTAGACAGAACTTCCAAATGAGTTGCTTTGGTGCTAAAGCAAACGAAAACAGCGATGTAATATTTGATAGGAGGCCTGCTTCTGATTTTCGACTTAAGATAAAAGGGTCCTTCCTCTAGACTGAATTTAGTTGTCAAACGCACGGAGTAAGTTCCGGAATCTAGGCGAATGCAGTTTGTGACGAAATGCTGTTCGCAATGAACATCTTCCTCTGAAATTGATGAGGACGAATAATCTCCATCGACTTCCCAAAACCGCCTTACAATATCGCACAAATTAGTCTCGCAAGCGGAGATGACAGGGGGATCCTCAACGGCTGCTAGCGCCGCACGGGCTTTCTCAGAGTTTTTAATACTTCCTGACACTATCCAGCCAAGTTTCGTCTTCTGCTATGTTGGCAATTGGTCTGACAGTCGAATCTGTCCAACGCACATTAATTCGAAGAACAAACCAGCACCTATCAACAGATCGACACGCTGGCGCTTGGAGAAATTAGGATCAGCTAGCTTTAGATTAGTTGTCATTGGCCAGTCCTTTGCGTCTAGGCCGAAGTTAGGCTGCATTCCTGTGATTGAGGGAGTGATAATTGCAGAGAGGAAACCGCGATAGCTTTCGTCTTGGGATTGCAGGACGATGTCTACAGCCTTACTGAACGGTAGATTTGACTCTCCAATACCGCAGATTTGAGGATGAGGATGTTATAAAGTTGACCTAAGAAGCGGAATCTAAAATGGCACGACATGGAATAAGCGATCCATAACGGCCTCTGACGTATACGATTGCTGTAGCTAGCCGCACGTTTTGGCTAGGCAGAGATTTCTGACTCGAGGGGGGAGGGCTAGTTTTTTTTGCTTGCTACTAGGGCACTCGCATGATCATGCTGGGTCGATTCCGTGCTCTGCGATGGCAACTCAGTATCAGCGCTCGACTGCAGTCGAGCAGTGTTGCAATGAATGGCCTTTGTTGAGGCAGGTTAGACATAAATGGCGCTTCTTCACCTCCTTGTATCGAGAAAAAACGGAGATCTAGAAATGCCTGGCATCGGGATATATAGTGATCGGAGAATTTGCAATTCGGCGATCACGGCAGACGCCACTGGCTTTTTAGAGAACCAAAAACTCAACAACAACGCAGTAGCGGCAAAAGAGACTCGAGGAAAACACCGAGAACCGAAACCCAACGGCGACGCAGCAACGGCTGAGGAGAAGCGCACGATAAGCGAACGGCATCGACGCAGCAGCGGCCGAAGAGAAATGCCGAGAACAGTATGCCAACAGCATCAACGCAGCAGCGGCCGAAAAGAGACGAGGAAAACACCGAAAACCAAAACCCAGCAAGCAACTACGCGCCAGCAGCAGAAAAGAGGGGCGAGCTCCAGGTGAACAGCTTTTGATACAAAGCAGACGAAGACGGCTACATATGTCTTAATAAGGGGCCTGCCGGAAACTTGGGAGACACGTAGAATGGGCCACATAAGTCTACCCCACAAATCAAAAAGGGCCGACCTCTTCGCACTCTATCAGCTGACAGGTTTCCCATGATCCCAGCAGAGGAAATTTGGCGTCGTACGGAATTTCTGCGTTGAGCAACCTTCCTCACACTCGAATCAATCGAAGAGCATCTTTCAATCAACTCGATGAAATCATTGGCCTGACACTTTGCCACTGAATGTGTTGCCAAACACTTCTTGTTTTCCGACCGTTTCATTTCTGGGGACAACTCAACCTGATGTAGACATGGCCACTCCTCATAATTCTTGAGCATCAGTCACCGTCTACGTCTGTTCCACGTGACACTAAATCGGCTTTGCTCAGTAGGAACGTGCCGCCAAGTCAGACCGCTTCAAGATTCCTGGATTTCAGCAACCCTGTTGGCCACAAACGTTTCTAGCGTGGATCTGGATCCTTTTCCAGCCAGTACAAGGTGACTTGGGATTCCGGAGTGGATAACAGGAGTGCTGCGCACAATTCGCGTCTTGGAATCGATTTCGTTTTGAGAGGAGCTACTCGACACTTTGCGGTAAGAAGCTTAGATATGATATTTTTACCATCACTGGTACGGATGTAAATGCAGCATCCGTACGCTTCACCTGATGCGTCAGCGAATCCGTGAATCTGAACGCGAATATGCGCGGGAAGGCCAATGTAGCGAGGTATGGTTATCTTGTCTAATTCAAACAAATTTTGCTTGAAGTGGTTCCAACTCGTGTGAAACTCATGGGGACCGACTCGTTCCAATCCAACTTTTGCCGCCACAATTGCTGCAGTAATATTTTTGGCCTAGTTATTAAGGGACATAATAACCCTAATGGGTCGAACAATCGGGACGCAACTGACAAGATGTTTCGCTTTGTAGGGGTCAATGAATCAAATGATTCATCTAAATGATAATGAAACAAATCATTTTGCGGATTCCATCTAATTCTGAGCGTTTTAACGGACGACGAATGATCAAACTGAAGCGATTTCTCCTGGCCACTATCGGACAGCAACTGGGGATGATTTGATGCCCACTTGGCCAACTTAAAACCCCCGGTTTCTAAGACCTCACACACTTCCAGCCGAACACATTCTAAATCTTCCAAACTGTTTGCTCCTGTACTTGCATTTTGGAGATGTCAGCTGTGAGCGCAAAACGATTTAATCGAAATCGGGCAAGAGTTGCGTAAAGCTCCCTCTGAATAGTTGCACCCACCATCAAAATCTCATTTAATGAGATTGAAGTCGATGTTTTGCTCAATGCATCGAAAACGACGCGTAGCTTGGTGGTTTTACTATCAGGTCTCAGGACACATTGATGTGGAATGTAGTAATGGCGTCCTGGAGAATTGCCTGGAAGCAATGACATGTGGCCAAGGATGAGATACTCTTTCATAAACTCCATATACAGATCATGCGAATACTGATCTCGCGCAAGTCTGCGTTCTAGGGATAGAAAGCGGCGTTTTGCCGTCTCGAACGAGAAACACAATACGTTGGGATTTATTTTAAATGGCAGCCCCACTTCAAAACGACCCAATTCGAGCCTGCGTAAGGTCTGCTAGAAGTTTTGTTCAGCTGTATATACAGCCTTCCACTTCTGTATTCCAATTCCCAAAAGCGCTCCACCAGAGCGTCTAGAGAACAATGATCGCTACCACCAGCGATATTGGATACAGCATCCTGTGCTGATGCCTCATATTTTCCTGATACAATCCATCCCAACAATGTTTTCTGGATTGATGGATGTTCGGAACTTGCCTTTAATTGGCTTACACACATTAACTCAAATTATTAAACTTATTTGTAATAGATTACTATATTTAGTTTGTTCCATGATTATTTCTTTAGTTTGGACATACGACAACCCAACAACAACGACGCAGCAGCGGCCAAAGAGAGACGATGAATACGCCGAGAACCAAACCCAACAACAACGACGCAGCAGCGGCCAAAGAGAGACGAGGAATACGCCGAGAACCAAACCCAACAACAACGACGCTGCAGCGGCAAAAGAAAGACGAGGAATACGCGAGAACCAAAACCTTATCGTTTTCGCTTTCGCTTCTCCACTGCTGCTTGCGTTGTATTTGTTGGGAGAAGTGACGCGCTACCCTGTATCTAACGGGTATATTGTTTTCGCCTGTTACTTGCCAAGTGACGCGCTACCCTGTATCTAACGGGTATATTGCTTTCGGCCGTCACTTGCAATTACTCTTTCCCTTGATACCTCGTGCCTCGACATTTCAATTCAAATTCGTTTTCGATTATCGTTCTCGTTCAAACATTTAAAGAAAAAAAAAAAAATAATAATAATAAATAGAAATAATAGTGGTTTGTTGCGTAAAATCTTCATACACAAACATTATGGCAGAAAAAAGTAAATCCACTCTTGAAGACTTAAAGATTAAGCTCAAAAGTCGATTAAAAAGCATTCGCCGCTTAGAGGATCGATTAGATCACGGGTCGATTCCTTTGCAATTACCGGAATTACAATGTAGATTAGATTGTTTGAATGCTTCAATTGAAAAGGCTAACCATTTGCAGGAGCAAATCGAGGACATAACAGGTGATGAATCATTTATTCATTATTATTCGTGCCTCTCTGATGAAGCATTAGGAACAATAAAGGCGTTCGAAGTCACCGAGGCAAATTATGAAAAGGCCATGGCTGGCCTAAAACGAGTATATGACAACGATTATTTGATTTTCACGAATAATATTTCCACATTGTTCAATCTGCCGAGAATGTCGCATCAATCTGCATCATCTCTAAGAACTCTAATCGATACTGTTTCGTCGATTTACGGATCGTTTCTGTCGATCGGAGATGATACAAAAATTTCGAATGCAATGCTCATTCATCTCGTTTTAAACAGAGTCGACCCAATGACGAAACAAAAGTGGGATGAACAGCTTACTTATGAGAAGTTGCCGCTTTGGTCCGACTTTGAGAAAGTCTTGAATCGTCGATACCAGCATCTGTCTGCTGAAGAATCGACCAAGCCAAGGCAAGACAAAGTCATGCCAAGCAAGCAACATAATCGCAGTTCATTTGCTTGTTCTTCCACCTCCACCAACAGTAGAACTCAGCAAACTTGTAGCTACTGCAATTCAGGAGACCATGTAGTGTCAAATTGCCCTTCATTTTCGCGTCTCTCGGTGATGCAAAGGTTTGAGTTTGCTAAGTCGGCATCCCTATGCATTAATTGTCTGCGAAAAGGCCACGCTGTTGTAAAATGCAAAGCCAATAAATGTCGAGTGTGCAGCCGCTCACATCATACATTGCATCGATACACAGTGTCGGCTAATAGTCTCGCGTTGCCACCACCCCAAGAGAGTCCTTCTCCTCCATCAAATCAAAATCAACCTTCCACGTCACATGTTTTGCATGCGACAGCGTTGGACAGGGTAATTCTGGCTACGTCGATCGTAAGCGTCCGAACTAAGAGCGGTGAACACATTCTGGCCAGAGCTCTGCTCGACTCTGGATCACAAACAAATTTCATTACCGAGGACCTCGCTAATCGCTTACAGATCCGTAGAGAGGAGTCCTGTATTAACTTGCTTGGAATTGGTGAATCTAATTCTCAAGTAAAGGATAAAATACACACAGTGGTGAAGTCGCGAATAAATGGTAGTGAGTTCTCCTTTGATTTTTGGATCCTGAAATCAATTTCAGGTTATCACCCTGACCAGTCAGTGAATGTGACTGACTGGCGAATCCCAGAGAACCTACCACTGGCAGACCCTTATTTCTACAAGACACAAAGAATAGATATGTTAATTGGAGCAGAATCGTTCTTTGAATTATTATCTCGGATTCAGAGTCGACAAAGGCGTTAGGAATCTCATGGTTCCCTACTAACGATGCCTTTAAGTTCAAAATTGACAATTCAGTTATGGGTCTCCGAGCGACAAAACGGAACATACTATCGGTGACATCAAAGTTGTTTGACCCCCTTGGTTTATTAAGTTCTATCGTTATAAAAGGCAAGATCCTATTGCAGGAGCTTTGGCTTAACAAACATTTCGAACACTCCGATGATCTTCAGCTGGAAAAGAGGAAGACTGCGGTCGGGCTGACCGCGGCTGTGCGAAGTTCGGAGCTGTTAGATGTCATCGAGGGATTCTCGTCACACCTCAAACTGCTTAGAGTGTTCGTGTATGTGTTCCGCTTTATAAGAAAATGTAAAGACCCAAGCCTAAAATTCGAAAAAACTATCTCACCGACCGAATACAATGAAGCCTTTTATAAAATTGTCGAAATCGTCCAGCATCAGGAGTATCAAGGAGAAATCGAAAAGGTTAGGAAAGGATCTACAATTGGTCCTAGTCTTCAGCGGTTGAACCCATTCATCCATGAAGACACAGGGACTTTTTGTAACTTTTCGTTGTTGCGAGTGGGGGGGCGACTAGCCAAAGCTCCTATATCATATGCCATATCGATGCCAAGTTTCCTCTGCTTTTGACTATGCGCTCGCAATTCTTGCGAAGCTATATTCGTCATCTGCACCATTCGAATTTTCATGTCGGCCCACGAGCACTTGTGAGCATCCTTCGACAGAGCGTGTGGATAGTGAACGCTCAGGAGGTCTGCCGTCAGACAGTTCGATCATGTATGCGCTGTTTTAAATGCAAGCCTCGATTGCTAACGCAACTCATGGGGAATTTACCCGCAGATCGACTCCGTGCTCTCCGCCCATTTTCAATTTGCGGCGTTGATTTTTGTGGACCAGTGCACACGACATTGAAAATTCGCGGAAGGACCCAATACAAGTCATACATTGCGCTTTTTGTTTGTTTTGCGTCCAAGGCGCTTCACCTAGAAATAGTTTCCGATCTAACCACTGATTGTTTTTTGTTGGCTTTTCAAAGGTTCGTCGGGCGCCGAGATTATCCCCAAGTCGTTCATTGCGACAACGGGACGAACTTCGTCGGAGCGAGCCGCCATCTCAGCGCTCTGCGGATCAGGCTCAAGGAGCAAGGAGACGCAATTCGCGACTTCGCGTCAAAGAACGGATGCGAATTTGCGTTCATACCGCCGCGAGCTCCTCACATGGGAGGGCTATGGGAGGCAGGTGTAAAAACTGCCAAGAGCCTACTCCTACGGGCGGTAGGCAGCGCGCTCCTAACCGCCGAAGAGCTAGCCACAGTTCTCGTCGGCATCGAGGCCATAATGAACTCGAGGCCGCTGGGAGCCATCAACCAAGATACAAGCGACGGCGAGGCCTAACACCCGGGCACCTGCTGACAGGCGGGTCGCTCATCGCCCCCCCAGCACTGCGGACTCCGGACAAGGAGAGTCTCAGTTGCTTGCGGCAATGCGACTTGTCTCGTCAGTCAGGCAAGCGTTTTGGCAGCGATGGTCCCGCGAATATGTCCTGGGGCTGCAAATTCGGGGCAAATGGCACCAGCAGCAACCGAACCTCGAGGAAGGAGACCTCATCATCGTGGCCGAGGACAATCTGCCGCCTCAGGAGTGGCTCGTGGGGAGGGTCATCGCCACGCACGCAGGAGAGGACGGCATGGTCAGGGTCGTATCAAATTTTCGCCCCGCCTAATAAATAATTTAAATTACAGCCACCCAAAGTTTTCGGTAATTCATTAGAAAAACTTTTCTAATTTTTCAACTGGGATCAGGCGAAACACCAACAGGCGCCACCGGGAGCGCTTAGACGATTGTCGGATAGCGGCCTCGGGACCCTGCGGGTCACAAACTAGGGGAGGGAATCATGCGGGGGGAACGCCGACAGGTGTCACCGAGAACGACTAGGCAATCGCCGGACAGCGGCCTCAGGATCCTGTTGGGCTACGAACTACTGGAGGGAATCACGCGGGGCCCCGATGGGCATCCGGAGCGAATACGGATCACCACGTGGGTGCAGCCAAAGAGAGAGACTCGGGCAAGAGGCATGAGGAAGGGCAGAGAAGATGAAGCCCCGGGCATCCAGGTTCCGTAGTGTATAAATTGTTGGTGGCCAGGCTATGTTTTCGTTATATTCGTTACATTTCACTTTATTCTTTCTTGGTTCCCTACCTATCGCACCGCTCAGCCCGTATACACGTCTAGAGACTCGCTTACCCCTGAACTCCCACGCTTGTACTCGTTGAAAGCCTCCTCTTCCCCCTGAGTGCAGCGTCGGTGCAGGATCTCCTCTCCGTAAGTGTGTTATCGATGCAGGGTCTTCTTTCCGTAAGTGCAGCGTCGATGCAGGATCTTTCTCGTACCACTGATCGCGTTGGCGTGGATCTGCCACCTGTTTCACTTTTCGCGAGCCACTCGAATTTTATCCGCAAACACGTCCGACTCCTACGACTGCCTCCAATCGAACTGCTCCTCCTTCCCTTTTCCCAGCTCAGAGCCGGCGTTCTGCTGGCTCTGCCGATCCAGCGTCAACGTGGGTGGCTAGCGTCGTCATCCTCGCTGCGGCAGAGGGCGGTCGTCGTTGTTTCCCCTCTCTTTCGGCGTCTGTAGCTGCGCCGGTGACTTTCGCCTCTCTTTTCCGCTGCTGGTGCGTCGTTGCTGGATTTGATTGCCTCTTCTGCCGTTGCTGCGTTGATGCTGTTATCTTATCTTTTCAGCGCTTCTCCTCTGCCGTTGCTGCGTCAATGTCGGCGGCTCGCTGTTTTCGGCGTTTCTCTTCTGCCGCTGCCGCGTAAATGCCGGCGGCTCGCTGTATCCCGGTCCTCGTCTCTCTTTGGCCGCAGCTAGGTCGTTGTTGTTGGGTTTGGTTCTCGGCGTATTCCTCGTCTCTCTTTGGCCGCTGCAGCGTCGTTGTTGTTGGGTTTTGGTTCTCGGTGTTTTCCTCGCCTCTCTTTGGCCGCTGCTGCGTCGTTGTTGTTTGGTTTTGGTTCTCGGCGTATTCCTCGTCTCTCTTTTGCCGCTGCAGCGTAGTTGTTGTTGCATTTGGTTCTCGGCGTATTCCTCGTCTCTCTTTTGCCGCTGCAGCGTCGTTGTTGTTGGATTTGGTTCTCGGCGTATTCCTCGTCTCTCTTTGGCCGCTGCTGCGTCGTTGTTGTTGGGTTTGGTTCTCGGCGTATTCATCGTCTCTCTCTGGCCGCTGCTGCGTCGTTGTTGTTGGGTTGTCGTATGTCCAAACTAAAGAAATAATCATGGAACAAACTAAATATAGTAATCTATTACAAATAAGTTTAATAATTTTATTTGTCACAATTCCACAAAGTAACAGGACACCACTCAAGAATCAACAACTGATTCTTTTCACACTCCAATCTAGAGTCCCGTTTTGCAGGGCAAGCAAGCGCAAAGCTGTTACAAAATTCGAGGGACATAGACATAAATGACAAACAAAATAATCGGCTGAGGGCCACGAATTAGATGCTATTTAGCAAGCAGCTAATCGCCTGGATCCTGCTCCGAACATTCACCCACCGTTGGAAGGCAAAAGCTTTTAACATCTCCATCCTGAAGGGGCAGAGCCGATATTTTTCCAACGGCCCTCTTGAAAAGTCCACTTCGAGTGCGGATAGTTGACGCTCTCAATGCGTCCAAGCGGACACATTAATGGTGGCAACGTTTTCTCCTTGATCATGACGAGCGCTTCTAGCTTGATGTTTGGATACGATGACCGCCACTTGTTCCGCTCCTGAAGAATCGAAAGATACGCCGTACGCCATTTTCTCCAGAACGCCTGCTTCATTTGACACAGCCGCAGCCATCGACTAAGTAGGAATGCAGCTTTCGGGGATCCCTTGAGAAAGTGGTTTGGCGTGAGCGCATCCAGGTCATCGGGACTTTCTGTAATTGCATAAAGCAGACGGAATTTAACAAAGCAGAGATTTCACAAGCCAAGTTCTGAATTTCATCAAGGGTACAAATGTAGGTCCCGACGATGCGATGAAAATGATATTTGGCTGCTTTAACAGCCGCCTCCCACAGAGCCCCAAAATGAGTTGAGCGAGGGGGATAAATTCCCAATCAATTCCACTAGAAACGCAGAGATGTGATTCAGCCGACGTGTGAGGATTGCTAAGGAACATTTGCCGAAGTTCTAAAGGCTAATTTTTTGCTCCTCTGACCAGATGATTTGAGGTTTGGGACGCAGACTTATGAAACGCCTTAATGCTGCCAGGATTCTGTAGACAGAACTTCCAAATGAGTTGCTTTGGTGCTAAAGCAAACGAAAACAGCGATGTAACATTTGATAGGAGGCCTGCTTCTGATTTTCGACTTAAGATAAAAGTGTCCTTCCTCTAGACTGAATTTAGTTGGCAAACGCACGGAGTAAGTTCCGGAATCTAGGCGAATGCAGTTTGTGACGAAATGCTGTTCGCAATGAACATCTTCCTCCGAAATTGATGAGGGCGAATATTCTCCATCGACTTCCCAAAACTGCCTTACAATATCGCACAAATTAGTCTCGCAAGCGGAGATGACAGGGGGATCTTCAACGGCTGCTAGCGCCGCACGGGCTTGCTCAGAGTTTTTAATACTTCCTGACACTATCCAGCCAAGTTTCGTCTTCTGCTATGTTGGCAATTGGTCTGATAGTCGAATCTGTCCAACGCACATTAATTCGAAGAACAAACCAGCACCTATCAACAGATCGACACGCTGGCGATTGGAGAAATTAGGATCAGATAGCTTTAGATTAGTTGTCATTGGCCAGTCCTTTGCGTCTAGGCCGAAGTTAGGCTGCATTCCTGTGATTGAGGGAGTGATAATTGCAGAGAGGAAACCGCGATAGCTTTCGTCTTGGGATTGCAGGACGATGTCTACAGCCTTACTGAACGGTAGATTTGACTCTCCAATACCGAAGATTTGAATGTGAGACGGATGAGGATGTTATAAAGTTGACCTAAGAAGCGGGATCTAAAATGGCACGACATGGAATAAGCGATCCATAACGGCCTCTGACGTATACGATTGCTGTAGCTAGCCGCACGTTTTGGGTAGGGAGAGATTTCTGACTCGAGATGGGAGGGCTAGTTTTTTTTGCTTGCTACTAGGGCACTCGCATGATCATGCTGGGGCGATTCCGTGCTCTGCGATGGCAACTCAGCATCAGCGCAATGAGCAGTGTTGCAATGAATGGCCTTTGTTGAGGCAGTTTAGACATAAATGGCGCTTCTTCACCTCCTTGTATCGAGAAAAAACAGGGAGATCTAGAAATGCCTGGCATCGGGATATATAGTGATCGGAGAATTTGCAATTCGGCGATCACGGCAGACGCCACTGGCTTTTTAGAGAACCAAAAACTCAACAACAACGCAGTAGCGGCAAAAGAGACCCGAGGAAAACACCGAGAACCGAAACCCAACGGCGACGCAGCAACGGCTGAGGAGAAGCGCACGATAAGCGAACGGCATCGACGCAGCAGCGGCCGAAGAGAAACGCCGAGAACAGTATGTCAACAGCATCAACGCAGCAGCGGCCGAAGACAGACGAGGAAAACACCGAAAACCAAAACCCAGCAAGCAACTGCGCGCCAGCAGCAGAAAAGAGGGGCGAAAGCCACCGGCTCAGTACAGACGCCGAAAGAGAGGGGAAACAACGGCGCCAGCCCTCTGCCCCAGCGAGAATGACGACGCTGGCCGTCCACACATACGCAGGATCGACAGAGCCAGCAGAACGCCGGTTCTGAGCTGGGAAAACGTGGAGATAGAAGGGAGTCGATCAGAGAGTGCGGAATTGAATAGACGTGTTCGCGGAAGAAAATTTATTGAGACCGAGTGGCTGTTGAAAGGTATCAGAGTATAACGGGAAGATTGCAGAGTGGATTGCATGCGACAGCGTTGGACAGGGTAATTCTGGCTACGTCGATCGTAAGCGTCCGAACTAAGAGCGGTGAACACATTCTGGCCAGAGCTCTGCTCGTCTCTGGATCACAAACAAATTTCATTACCGAGGACCTCGCTAATCGCTTACAGATCCGTAGAGAGGAGTCCTGTATTAACTTGCTTGGAATTGGTGAATCTAATTCTCAAGTAAAGGATAAAATACACACAGTGGTGAAGTCGCGAATAAATGGTAGTGAGTTCTCCTTTGATTTTTGGATCCTGAAATCAATTTCAGGTTATCACCCTGACCAGTCAGTGAATGTGACTGACTGGCGAATCCCAGAGAACCTACCACTGGCAGACCCTTATTTCTACAAGCCACAAAGAATAGATATGTTAATTGGAGCAGAATCGTTCTTTGAATTATTATCTCGGATTCAGAGTCGACAAAGGCGTTAGGAATCTCATGGTTCCCTACTAACGATGCCTTTAAGTTCAAAATTGACAATTCAGTTATGGGTCTCCGAGCGACAAAACGGAACATACTATCGGTGACATCAAAGTTGTTTGACCCCCTTGGTTTATTAAGTTCTATCGTTATAAAAGGCAAGATCCTATTGCAGGAGCTTTGGCTTAACAAACATTTCGAACACTCCGATGATCTTCAGCTGGAAAAGAGGAAGACTGCGGTCGGGCTGACCGCGGCTGTGCGAAGTTCGGAGCTGTTAGATGTCATCGAGGGATTCTCGTCACACCTCAAACTGCTTAGAGTGTTCGTGTATGTGTTCCGCTTTATAAGAAAATGTAAAGACCCAAGCCTAAAATTCGAAAAAACTATCTCACCGACCGAATACAATGAAGCCTTTTATAAAATTGTCGAAATCGTCCAGCATCAGGAGTATCAAGGAGAAATCGAAAAGGTTAGGAAAGGATCTACAATTGGTCCTAGTCTTCAGCGGTTGAACCCATTCATCCATGAAGACACAGGGACTTTTTGTAACTTTTCGTTGTTGCGAGTGGGGGGGCGACTAGCCAAAGCTCCTATATCATATGCCATATCGATGCCAAGTTTCCTCTGCTTTTGACTATGCGCTCGCAATTCTTGCGAAGCTATATTCGTCATCTGCACCATTCGAATTTTCATGTCGGCCCACGAGCACTTGTGAGCATCCTTCGACAGAGCGTGTGGATAGTGAACGCTCAGGAGGTCTGCCGTCAGACAGTTCGATCATGTATGCGCTGTTTTAAATGCAAGCCTCGATTGCTAACGCAACTCATGGGGAATTTACCCGCAGATCGACTCCGTGCTCTCCGCCCATTTTCAATTTGCGGCGTTGATTTTTGTGGACCAGTGCACACGACATTGAAAATTCGCGGAAGGACCCAATACAAGTCATACATTGCGCTTTTTGTTTGTTTTGCGTCCAAGGCGGTTCACCTAGAAATAGTTTCCGATCTAACCACTGATTGTTTTTTGTTGGCTTTTCAAAGGTTCGTCGGGCGCCGAGATTATCCCCAAGTCGTTCATTGCGACAACGGGACGAACTTCGTCGGAGCGAGCCGCCATCTCAGTGCTCTGCGGATCAGGCTCAAGGAGCAAGGAGACGCAATTCGCGACTTCGCGTCAAAGAACGGATGCGAATTTGCGTTCATACCGCCGCGAGCTCCTCACATGGGAGGGCTATGGGAGGCAGGTGTAAAAACTGCCAAGAGCCTACTCCTACGGGCGGTAGGCAGCGCGCTCCTAACCGCCGAAGAGCTAGCCACAGTTCTCGTCGGCATCGAGGCCATAATGAACTCGAGGCCGCTGGGAGCCATCAACCAAGATACAAGCGACGGCGAGGCCTAACACCCGGGCACCTGCTGACAGGCGGGTCGCTCATCGCCCCCCCAGCACTGCGGACTCCGGACAAGGAGAGTCTCAGTTGCTTGCGGCAATGCGACTTGTCTCGTCAGTCAGGCAAGCGTTTTGGCAGCGATGGTCCCGCGAATATGTCCTGGGGCTGCAAATTCGGGGCAAATGGCACCAGCAGCAACCGAACCTCGAGGAAGGAGACCTCATCATCGTGGCCGAGGACAATCTGCCGCCTCAGGAGTGGCTCGTGGGGAGGGTCATCGCCACGCACGCAGGAGAGGACGGCATGGTCAGGGTCGTATCAAATTTTCGCCCCGCCTAATAAATAATTTAAATTACAGCCACCCAAAGTTTTCGGTAATTCATTAGAAAAACTTTTCTAATTTTTCAACTGGGATCAGGCGAAACACCAACAGGCGCCACCGGGAGCGCTTAGACGATTGTCGGATAGCGGCCTCGGGACCCTGCGGGTCACAAACTAGGGGAGGGAATCATGCGGGGGGAACGCCGACAGGTGTCACCGAGAACGACTAGGCAATCGCCGGACAGCGGCCTCAGGATCCTGTTGGGCTACGAACTACTGGAGGGAATCACGCGGGGCCCCGATGGGCATCCGGAGCGAATACGGATCACCACGTGGGTGCAGCCAAAGAGAGAGACTCGGGCAAGAGGCATGAGGAAGGGCAGAGAAGATGAAGCCCCGGGCATCCAGGTTCCGTAGTGTATAAATTGTTGGTGGCCAGGCTATGTTTTCGTTATATTCGTTACATTTCACTTTATTCTTTCTTGGTTCCCTACCTATCGCACCGCTCAGCCCGTATACACGTCTAGAGACTCGCTTACCCCTGAACTCCCACGCTTGTACTCGTTGAAAGCCTCCTCTTCCCCCTGAGTGCAGCGTCGGTGCAGGATCTCCTCTCCGTAAGTGTGTTATCGATGCAGGGTCTTCTTTCCGTAAGTGCAGCGTCGATGCAGGATCTTTCTCGTACCACTGATCGCGTTGGCGTGGATCTGCCACCTGTTTCACTTTTCGCGAGCCACTCGAATTTTATCCGCAAACACGTCCAACTCCTACGACTGCCTCCAATCGAACTGCTCCTCCTTCCCTTTTCCCAGCTCAGAGCCGGCGTTCTGCTGGCTCTGCCGATCCAGCGTCAACGTGGGTGGCTAGCGTCGTCATCCTCGCTGCGGCAGAGGGCGGTCGTCGTTGTTTCCCCTCTCTTTCGGCGTCTGTAGCTGCGCCGGTGACTTTCGCCTCTCTTTTCCGCTGCTGGTGCGTCGTTGCTGGATTTGATTGCCTCTTCTGCCGTTGCTGCGTTGATGCTGTTATCTTATCTTTTCAGCGCTTCTCCTCTGCCGTTGCTGCGTCAATGTCGGCGGCTCGCTGTTTTCGGCGTTTCTCTTCTGCCGCTGCCGCGTAAATGCCGGCGGCTCGCTGTATCCCGGTCCTCGTCTCTCTTTGGCCGCAGCTAGGTCGTTGTT
Source organism: Drosophila persimilis (assembly GCF_003286085.1). Lineage (NCBI taxonomy): Eukaryota > Metazoa > Arthropoda > Insecta > Diptera > Drosophilidae > Drosophila > Drosophila persimilis. Next base: position 140,111 of record NW_020825589.1, read on the forward strand.
GTTGGGTTTGGTTCTCGGCGTATTCCTCGTCTCTCTTTGGCCGCTGCAGCGTCGTTGTTGTTGGGTTTTGGTTATCGGTGTTTTCCTCGCCTCTCTTTGGCCGCTGCTGCGTCGTTGTTGTTTGGTTTTGGTTCTCGGCGTATTCCTCGTCTCTCTTTTGCCGCTGCAGCGTAGTTGTTGTTGCATTTGGTTCTCGGCGTATTCCTCGTCTCTCTTTTGCCGCTGCAGCGTCGTTGTTGTTGGATTTGGTTCTCGGCGTATTCCTCGTCTCTCTTTGGCCGCTGCTGCGTCGTTGTTGTTGGGTTTGGTTCTCGGCGTATTCATCGTCTCTCTCTGGCCGCTGCTGCGTCGTTGTTGTTGGGTTGTCGTATGTCCAAACTAAAGAAATAATCATGGAACAAACTAAATATAGTAATCTATTACAAATAAGTTTAATAATTTTATTTGTCACAATTCCACAAAGTAACAGGACACCACTCAAGAATCAACAACTGATTCGTTTCACACTCCAATCTAGAGTCCCGTTTTGCAGGGCAAGCAAGCGCAAAGCTGTTACAAAATTCGAGGGACATAGATATAAATGACAAACAAAATAATCGGCTGAGGGCCACGAATTAGATGCTATTTAGCAAGCAGCTAATCGCCTGGATCCTGCTCCGAACATTCACCCACCGTTGGAAGGCAAAAGCTTTTAACATCTCCATCCTGAAGGGGCAGAGCCGATATTTTTCCAACGGCCCTCTTGAAAAGTCCACTTCGAGTGCGGATAGTTGACGCTCTCAATGCGTCCAAGCGGACACATTAATGGTGGCAACGTTTTCTCCTTGATCATGACGAGCGCTTCTAGCTTGATGTTTGGATACGATGACCGCCACTTGTTCCGCTCCTGAAGAATCGAAAGATACGCCGTACGCCATTTTCTCCAGAACGCCTGCTTCATTTGACACAGCCGCAGCCATCGACTAAGTAGGAATGCAGCTTTCGGGGATCCCTTGAGAAAGTGGTTTGGCGTGAGCGCATCCAGGTCATCGGGACTTTCTGTAATTGCATAAAGCGGACGGAATTTAACAAAGCAGAGATTTCACAAGCCAAGTTCTGAATTTCATCAAGGGTACAAATGTAGGTCCCGACGATGCGATGAAAATGATATTTGGCTGCTTTAACAGCCGCCTCCCACAGAGCCCCAAAATGAGTTGAGCGAGGGGGATAAATTCCCAATCAATTCCACTAGAAACGCAGAGATGTGATTCAGCCGACGTGTGAGGATTGCTAAGGAACATTTGCCGAAGTTCTAAAGGCTAATTTTTTGCTCCTCTGACCAGATGATTTGAGGTTTGGGACGCAGACTTATGAAACGCCTTAATGCTGCCAGGATTCTGTAGACAGAACTTCCAAATGAGTTGCTTTGGTGCTAAAGCAAACGAAAACAGCGATGTAACATTTGATAGGAGGCCTGCTTCTGATTTTCGACTTAAGATAAAAGTGTCCTTCCTCTAGACTGAATTTAGTTGGCAAACGCACGGAGTAAGTTCCGGAATCTAGGCGAATGCAGTTTGTGACGAAATGCTGTTCGCAATGAACATCTTCCTCCGAAATTGATGAGGGCGAATATTCTCCATCGACTTCCCAAAACTGCCTTACAATATCGCACAAATTAGTCTCGCAAGCGGAGATGACAGGGGGATCTTCAACGGCTGCTAGCGCCGCACGGGCTTGCTCAGAGTTTTTAATACTTCCTGACACTATCCAGCCAAGTTTCGTCTTCTGCTATGTTGGCAATTGGTCTGACAGTCGAATCTGTCCAACGCACATTAATTCGAAGAACAAACCAGCACCTATCAACAGATCGACACGCTGGCGATTGGAGAAATTAGGATCAGATAGCTTTAGATTAGTTGTCATTGGCCAGTCCTTTGCGTCTAGGCCGAAGTTAGGCTGCATTCCTGTGATTGAGGGAGTGATAATTGCAGAGAGGAAACCGCGATAGCTTTCGTCTTGGGATTGCAGGACGATGTCTACAGCCTTACTGAACGGCAGATTTGACTCTCCAATACCGAAGATTTGAATGTGAGACGGATGAGGATGTTATAAAGTTGACCTAAGAAGCGGGATCTAAAATGGCACGACATGGAATAAGCGATCCATAACGGCCTCTGACGTATACGATTGCTGTAGCTAGCCGCACGTTTTGGCTAGGCAGAGATTTCTGACTCGAGATGGGAGGGCTAGTTTTTTTGCTTGCTACTAGGGCACTCGCATGATCATGCTGGGTCGATTCCGTGCTCTGCGATGGCAACTCAGCATCAGCGCAATGAGCAGTGTTGCAATGAATGGCCTTTGTTGAGGCAGTTTAGACATAAATGGCGCTTCTTCACCTCCTTGTATCGAGAAAAAACAGGGAGATCTAGAAATGCCTGGCATCGGGATATATAGTGATCGGAGAATTTGCAATTCGGCGATCACGGCAGACGCCACTGGCTTTTTAGAGAACCAAAAACTCAACAACAACGCAGTAGCGGCAAAAGAGACCCGAGGAAAACACCGAGAACCGAAACCCAACGGCGACGCAGCAACGGCTGAGGAGAAGCGCACGATAAGCGAACGGCATCGACGCAGCAGCGGCCGAAGAGAAACGCCGAGAACAGTATGCCAACAGCATCAACGCAGCAGCGGCCGAAGACAGACGAGGAAAACACCGAAAACCAAAACCCAGCAAGCAACTGCGCGCCAGCAGCAGAAAAGAGGGGCGAAAGCCACCGGCTCAGTACAGACGCCGAAAGAGAGGGAAAACAACGGCGCCAGCCCTCTGCCCCAGCGAGAATGACGACGCTGGCCGTCCACACATACGCAGGATCGACAGAGCCAGCAGAACGCCGGTTCTGAGCTGGGAAAACGTGGAGATAGAAGGGAGTCGATCAGAGAGTGCGGAATTGAATAGACGTGTTCGCGGAAGAAAATTTATTGAGACCGAGTGGCTGTTGAAAGGTATCAGAGTATAACGGGAAGATTGCAGAGTGGAGGAAAAGGACGGATCCTGTACTAGCTACTGAGGAGAGGAAGCTGCCAGAAACTTCAAGCGTGGGGGGTTCAGGGAAATCGAGTCTCTAGTCGTGGATACGGGCTGCTAATCGGTGCGATAGGTATGGCAATGAGAGAATAAAGTGAAAAACAATGGATATAACGAAAACATAGCCTGGCCAACAACAATCTATACACTAGGGAAACTGGATGTCCGGGGCTTCGCCTTCTCTTCACATCCTTACGCCTCTTGTCCGAGTCTCCTCTTGCCCCACCCACGTGGTGATCCGTATTCGTTACAGATGTCCGTCGGTACCCCGCGTGACTCCCTCCAGTAGTTCGTAGCCCGGCGGGATACCGAGGCCGCTGTCGGGCGATTTCCTAGGCGCTCTCGGTGACAAAGACCTTCGTAGTAATTCTTAGTCCGGCAGGGTCCCGAGAACGCTATCCGGCGATAGCCTAGGCACTCTCGGTGATACTTGTCGGCATATCCGCATAGCAAAGACCTTCGTAGTAATTCTGAGTCCGATAGGATCCTGAAAGCGCTATCCGACGATTGCCTAAGCATTCTCGGCGAAACTGGCTTACACGCCCCGAACGGTTCTCCTTCACCTCGATCTCTACCGTCTGCGGGACTGCCTCCCCGTCCCCATCGTCGGTCCGGAAATCGGAGTCCCGGCAAATTATAAATATTGCTATAATTTCGATCCAGGAGTAGATTGAGTTATGTACCCCAGGCAAGATCGCTTCCTTACAGATGGCACCCGAGCAGGGACTACGGGATTCCGTTATGTTTTGGGGCCCTATGGGGAACAGTTGATCAGAAAAGTGAGTGGCCGAGGGCAAACCCCTTCAAGCTCGGCTAGTCGGCATCATTAGGCAAAGAATAGCTGTATATCTCTGTAAAACCGCACGTGAGGTCGCCCATTATTCACATACAGTCGATTCTGGCTTTCCTTACCTCCCTAGCAATAGCGTCAGCAAGTGGCCACCGCCCCACACGAGGAGGAGAACGTCGCAGCGAGGCGGCACAGAAAGGAAACCAGCAGAGATCGCTAGAAAGCAGCGAGTCGTGAGCTGCAGAAGCCGAGAGAACATCGGAAACCTCCCTACCCGGCCTTCAAAGTGATCGACCAGCGTTCAGCCATCAACACGGGACGAGATTCAGCGCTTAAGTCAACGTACCCAGCACGACCAGGACCAAAAGGACAATTTCAAGGACAACGATTGCAAAGAGTTACAGTTAAACCCGATACTAAGTCTGTATGGCTCTCCTCAGGCAGACGCCGCTAATATTAAACGACACGACACAGAGTGCGTGCGAGAGACACAGATAATCAGTCTGAGCGTGACGTCGGGCGCTGCGAAGCCAGTGCAAATTCATTTGTTCATTTTGGCTATAAAAATGATCTGATCTGATCCAGATTCAGCAATCTGGTAGATATGATCATTATCTATGATTCTGGGTTTTTAGTTTTCTCGTATCCTCAATATTGTGGATGCAACAGATTTTCGTCTTTTGTGTGGGCGGAAGGGGGTGTGGCGAAATTTGACACAAAACGGTCAAGGTCCGATATCACAGGAGTGTGGATACCAAATTTGGTTGCTCTAGCTCTTATGGGTTCTGAGATCCTTGAACTCATATTTTGCAATTGGCAAAACCGACCAAGAAACCTGTGTGTTAGAGAGACAGAGCGAGAAAGAATGAAATTGTTTTCTTGATTCTGGCTATAATAATTGAACGATCTGGTTCAGATTTTGCACTCTAAAAGATATAGTCATCCTCTACGATTCTGCGTTTTTAGTTTTCTCGTATCCTCAATATTGTGGATGCAACAGATTTTCGTCTTTTGTGTGGGCGGAAGGGGGTGTGGCGAAATTTTGACACAAAACGGTCAAGGTCCGATATCACAGGAGTGTGGATTCCATATTTGGTTGCTCTAGCTCTTATGGGTTCTGAGATCCTTGAACTCATATTTTGCAATTGGCAAAACGGACCATGAAACCTGTGTGTTAGAGAGACAGAGCGAGAAAGAATGAAATTGTTTTCTTGATTCTGGCTATAATAATTGAACGAACTGGTCAGATTTTGCACTCTAAAAAATATAGTCATCCTCTACGATTCTGCGTTTTTAGTTTTCTCGTATCCTCAATATTGTGGATTCAACAGATTTTTGTCCTTTGTGTGGGCGGAAGGGGGTGGATCGAAAGTTTGAGATATACGTTTTATAGCGAGATCTATCAGGAGTGCGGATACTAAATTTGGTTACTCTAGCCTTAATAGTCTCTGAGATTTGTGGATGCCCCAGATTTTCGTCCTTTGCGGGGGCGGAAGTGGGCGGGGCGAAGTTTTGAAATATTTTTGTAGCAGTGACATATCACAGAAGTATGGATCCAAAACATCGTTGCTCTAGCTCTTATAGTCTTTGAGCACTAGGCGCTAAAGGGGACGGACCGACGGACGGACGCACAGACGGACGGACAGACGGACAGACAGACAGGGCTCAATCGACTCGGCTATTGATGCTGATCAAGACTATATATACTTTATAAGGTCGGAAATGATTCCTTCTGGACGTTATACACATCCACTTTTACCACAAATCTAATATACCCCAATACTCAATTTGAGTATCGGGTATAACGAAGGGGAACGTTGTGAGTTGCTGCGGACACCGCAACTCTACAGTTATACCCGATACTAAGTCAGTATGGCTCTCCTCAGGCAGACGCCGCTAATATTAAACGACACGACAAAGAGTGCGTGCGAGAGACACAGAAAATCAGTCTGAACGTGAGGTCGGGCGCTGCGTATCCACTGCAAATTGACTTGTTCCCTTCGGCTATAAAAATGGTCTGATCTGATTCAGATTCAGCAATCTGGTAGATATGATCATTATCTATGATTCTGCGTTTTTAGTTTTCTCGTATCCTTATAATATTGTGGATGAAACAGGGGGTGGGTCGAAAGTTTGAGATATACGTTTTATAGCGAGATCTAACAAGAGTGCGGATACTAAATTTGGTTACTCTAGCATTAATAGTCTCTGAGATTTGTGGATGCCCCAGATTTTCGTCCTTTGCGGGGGCGGAAGTGGGCGGGGCGAAGTATCACAGAAGTCTGGATCCAAAACATCGTTGCTCTAGCTTTTATAGTCTTTGAGCACTAGGCGCTGAAGGGGACGGATGGACGGACAAACGGACAGACCGACAGGGCTCAATCGACTCGGCTATTGATGCTGATCAAGAATATATATACTTTATGGGGTCGGAAATGATTCCTTCTGGATGTTACACACATCCACTTTTACCACAAATCTAATATACCCCAATACTCATTTTGAGTATCGGGTATAACGAGGGGGAACGTTGTGAGTTGCTGCGGACACCGCAACTCTACAGTTATACCCGATACTAAGTCAGTATGGCTCTCCTCAGACAGACGCCGCTAATATTAAACGACACGACAAAGAGTGCGTGCGAGAGACACAGATAATCAGGCTGAGCGTGACGTCGGGCGCTGCGAAGCCAGTGCAAATTGATTTGTTCCCTTTGGCTATAAAAATGATCTGATCTGATCCAGATTCAGCAATCTGGTAGATATGATCATTATCTATGATTCTGGGTTTTTAGTTTTCTCGTATCCTCAATATTGTGGATGCAACAGATTTTCGTCCTTTGTGTGGGCGGAAGGGGGTGGGTCGAAATTTTGAGATATACGTTTTATAGCGAGATCTAACAGGAGTGCGGATACTAAATTTGGTTACTCTAGCCTTAATAGTCTCTGAGATTTGTGGATGCCCCAGATTTTCGTCCTTTGCGGGGGCGGAAGTGGGCGGGGCGAAGTTTTGAAATATTTTTGTAGCAGTGACATATCACAGATGTCTGGATCCAAAACATCGTTGCTCTAGCTCTTATAGTCTTTGTGCACTAGGCGCTGAAGGGGACGGACAGACGGACGGACGGACAGACGGACAGACAGGGCTCAATCGACTCGGCTATTGATGCTGATCAAGAATATATATACTTATGGGGTCGGAAATGATTCCTTCTGGACGTTACACACATCCACTTTTACCACAAATCTAATATACCCCAATAATCATTTTGAGTATCGGGTATAACGAGGGGGAACGTTGTGAGTTGCTGCGGACACCGCAACTCTACAGTTATACCCGATACTAAGTCAGTATGGCTCTCCTCAGGCAGACGCCGCTAATATTAAACGACAAGACAAAGAGTGCGTGCGAGAGACACAGAAAATCAGTCTGAGCGTGACGTCGGGCGCTGCGTAGCCAGTGCAAATTGATTTGTTCCCTTTGGCTATAAAAATGATCTGATCCAGATTCAGCAATCTGGTAGATACGATCATTATCTATGATTCTGCGTTTTTAGTTTTCTCGTATCCTCAATATTGTGGATGCAACAGATTTTCGTCCTTTGCCGGGGCGGAAGGGGGTGTGGCAAAATTTTGACACAAAACGGTCAAGGTCCGATATCACAGGAGTGTGGATACCAAATTTGGTTGCTCTAGCTCTTATGGGTTCTGAGATCCTTGAACTCATATTTTGCAATTGGCAAAACCGACCATGAAACCTGTGTGTTAGAGAGCCAGAGCGAGAAAGAATGAAATTGTTTTCTTGATTCTGGCTATAATAATTGAACGATCGGGTTCAGGTTTTGCACTCTAAAATATATAGTCACCCTCTACGATTCTGCGTTTTTAGTTTTCTCGTATCCTCAATATTGTGGATGCAACAGATTTTCGTCCTTTGCGTGGGTGGAAGGGTGTGGGTCGAAATTTTGAGATATACGTTTTATAGCGAGATCTAACAGGAGTGCGGATACTAAATTTGGTTACTCTAGCCTTAATAGTCTCTGAGATTTGTGGATGCCCCAGATTTTCGTCCTTTGCGGGGGGCGGAAGTCTTTGAGCACTAGGCGCTGAAGGGGACGGACAGACGGACGGACGGACAAACGGACGGACAGACAGGGCTCAATCGACTCGGCTATTGATGCTGATCAAGAATATATATACTTTATGGGGTCGGAAATGATTCCTCCTGGATGTTACACACATCCACTTTTACCACAAATCTAATATACCCCAATACTCATTTTGAGTATCGGGTATAACGAGGGGGAACGTTGTGAGTTGCTGCGGACACCGCAACTCTACAGTTATACCCGATACTAAGTCAGTATGGCTCTCCTCAGGCAGACGCCGCTAATATTAAACGACACGACAAAGAGTGCGTGCGAGAGACACAGATAATCAGTCTGAGCGTGACGTCGGGCGCTGCGAAGCCAGTGCAAATTGATTTGTTCCCTTTGGCTATAAAAATGATCTGATCTGATCCAGATTCAGCAATCTGGTAGATATGATCATTATCTATGATTCTGGGTTTTTAGTTTTCTCGTATCCTCAATATTGTGGATGCAACAGATTTTCGTCCTTTGTGTGGGCGGAAGGGGGTGGGTCGAAATTTTGAGATATACGTTTTATAGCGAGATCTAACAGGAGTGCGGATACTAAATTTGGTTACTCTAGCCTTAATAGTCTCTGAGATTTGTGGATGCCCCAGATTTTCGTCCTTTGCGGGGGCGGAAGTGGGCGGGGCGAAGTTTTGAAATATTTTTGTAGCAGTGACATATCACAGAAGTCTGGATCCAAAACATCGTTGCTCTAGCTCTTATAGTCTTTGTGCACTAGGCGCTGAAGGGGACGGACAGACGGACGGACGGACAGACGGACAGACAGGGCTCAATCGACTCGGCTATTGATGCTGATCAAGAATATATATACTTATGGGGTCGGAAATGATTCCTTCTGGACGTTACACACATCCACTTTTACCACAAATCTAATATACCCCAATAATCATTTTGAGTATCGGGTATAACGAGGGGGAACGTTGTGAGTTGCTGCGGACACCGAAACTCTACAGTTATACCCGATACTAAGTCAGTAGGCTCTCCTCAGGCAGACGCCGCTAATATTAAACGACACGACAAAGAGTGCGTGCGAGAGACACAGAAAATCAGTCTGAGCGTGACGTCGGGCGCTGCGTAGCCAGTGCAAATTGATTTGTTCCCTTTGGCTATAAAAATGATCTGATCCAGATTCAGCAATCTGGTAGATACGATCATTATCTATGATTCTGCGTTTTTAGTTTTCTCGTATCCTCAATATTGTGGATGCAACAGATTTTCGTCCTTTGCCGGTGCGGAAGGGGGTGTGGCAAAATTTTGACACAAAACGGTCAAGGTCCGATATCACAGGAGTGTGGATACCAAATTTGGTTGCTCTAGCTCTTATGGGTTCTGAGATCCTTGAACTCATATTTTGCAATTGGCAAAACCGACCATGAAACCTGTGTGTTAGAGAGACAGAGCGAGAAAGAATGAAATTGTTTTCTTGATTCTGGCTATAATAATTGAACGATCTGGTTCAGATTTTGCACTCTAAAATATATAGTCATCCTCTACGATTCTGCGTTTTTAGTTTTCTCGTATCCTCAATATTGTGGATGCAACAGATTTTTGTCCTTTGTGTGGGCGGAAGGGGGTGGGTCGAAATTTTTAGATATACGTTTTATAGCGAGATCTAACAGGAGTGCGGATACTAAATTTGGTTACTCTAGCCTTAATAGTCTCTGAGATTTGTGGATGCCCCAGATTTTCGTCCTTTGCGGGGGCGGAAGTGGGCGGGGCGAAGTTTTGAAATATTTTTGTAGCAGTGACATATCACAGAAGTCTGGATCCAAAACATCGTTGCTCTAGCTCTTATAGTCTTTGTGCACTAGGCGCTGAAGGGGACGGACAGACGGACGGACGGACAGACGGACAGACAGGGCTCAATCGACTCGGCTATTGATGCTGATCAAGAATATATATACTTATGGGGTCGGAAATGATTCCTTCTGGACGTTACACACATCCACTTTTACCACAAATCTAATATACCCCAATAATCATTTTGAGTATCGGGTATAACGAGGGGGAACGTTGTGAGTTGCTGCGGACACCGCAACTCTACAGTTATACCCGATACTAAGTCAGTATGGCTCTCCTCAGGCAGACGCCGCTAATATTAAACGACACGACAAAGAGTGCGTGCGAGAGACACAGAAAATCAGTCTGAGCGTGACGTCGGGCGCTGCGTAGCCAGTGCAAATTGATTTGTTCCCTTTGGCTATAAAAATGATCTGATCCAGATTCAGCAATCTGGTAGATACGATCATTATCTATGATTCTGCGTTTTTAGTTTTCTCGTATCCTCAATATTGTGGATGCAACAGATTTTCGTCCTTTGCCGGGGCGGAAGGGGGTGTGGCAAAATTTTGACACAAAACGGTCAAGGTCCGATATCACAGGAGTGTGGATACCAAATTTGGTTGCTCTAGCTCTTATGGGTTCTGAGATCCTTGAACTCATATTTTGCAATTGGCAAAACCGACCATGAAACCTGTGTGTTAGAGAGCCAGAGCGAGAAAGAATGAAATTGTTTTCTTGATTCTGGCTATAATAATTGAACGATCGGGTTCAGGTTTTGCACTCTAAAATATATAGTCACCCTCTACGATTCTGCGTTTTTAGTTTTCTCGTATCCTCAATATTGTGGATGCAACAGATTTTCGTCCTTTGCGTGGGTGGAAGGGTGTGGGTCGAAATTTTGAGATATACGTTTTATAGCGAGATCTAACAGGAGTGCGGATACTAAATTTGGTTACTCTAGCCTTAATAGTCTCTGAGATTTGTGGATGCCCCAGATTTTCGTCCTTTGCGGGGGGCGGAAGTCTTTGAGCACTAGGCGCTGAAGGGGACGGACAGACGGACGGACGGACAAACGGACGGACAGACAGGGCTCAATCGACTCGGCTATTGATGCTGATCAAGAATATATATACTTTATGGGGTCGGAAATGATTCCTTCTGGATGTTACACACATCCACTTTTACCACAAATCTAATATACCCCAATACTCATTTTGAGTATCGGGTATAACGAGGGGGAACGTTGTGAGTTGCTGCGGACACCGCAACTCTACAGTTATACCCGATACTAAGTCAGTATGGCTCTCCTCAGGCAGACGCCGCTAATATTAAACGACACGACAAAGAGTGCGTGCGAGAGACACAGATAATCAGTCTGAGCGTGACGTCGGGCGCTGCGAAGCCAGTGCAAATTGATTTGTTCCCTTTGGCTATAAAAATGATCTGATCTGATCCAGATTCAGCAATCTGGTAGATATGATCATTATCTATGATTCTGGGTTTTTAGTTTTCTCGTATCCTCAATATTGTGGATGCAACAGATTTTCGTCCTTTGTGTGGGCGGAAGGGGGTGGGTCGAAATTTTGAGATATACGTTTTATAGCGAGATCTAACAGGAGTGCGGATACTAAATTTGGTTACTCTAGCCTTAATAGTCTCTGAGATTTGTGGATGCCCCAGATTTTCGTCCTTTGCGGGGGCGGAAGTGGGCGGGGCGAAGTTTTGAAATATTTTTGTAGCAGTGACATATCACAGAAGTCTGGATCCAAAACATCGTTGCTCTAGCTCTTATAGTCTTTGTGCACTAGGCGCTGAAGGGGACGGACAGACGGACGGACGGACAGACGGACAGACAGGGCTCAATCGACTCGGCTATTGATGCTGATCAAGAATATATATACTTATGGGGTCGGAAATGATTCCTTCTGGACGTTACACACATCCACTTTTACCACAAATCTAATATACCCCAATACTCATTTTGAGTATCGGGTATAACGAGGGGGAACGTTGTGAGTTGCTGCGGACACCGCAACTCTACAGTTATACCCGATACTAAGTCAGTATGGCTCTCCTCAGGCAGACGCCGCTAATATTAAACGACACGACAAAGAGTGCGTGCGAGAGACACAGAAAATCAGTCTGAGCGTGACGTCGGGCGCTGCGTAGCCAGTGCAAATTGATTTGTTCCCTTTGGCTATAAAAATGATCTGATCCAGATTCAGCAATCTGGTAGATACGATCATTATCTATGATTCTGCGTTTTTAGTTTTCTCGTATCCTCAATATTGTGGATGCAACAGATTTTCGTCCTTTGCCGGTGCGGAAGGGGGTGTGGCAAAATTTTGACACAAAACGGTCAAGGTCCGATATCACAGGAGTGTGGATACCAAATTTGGTTGCTCTAGCTCTTATGGGTTCTGAGATCCTTGAACTCATATTTTGCAATTGGCAAAACCGACCATGAAACCTGTGTGTTAGAGAGACAGAGCGAGAAAGAATGAAATTGTTTTCTTGATTCTGGCTATAATAATTGAACGATCTGGTTCAGATTTTGCACTCTAAAATATATAGTCATCCTCTACGATTCTGCGTTTTTAGTTTTCTCGTATCCTCAATATTGTGGATGCAACAGATTTTCGTCCTTTGTGTGGGCGGAAGGGGGTGGGTCGAAATTTTGAGATATACGTTTTATAGCGAGATCTAACAGGAGTGCGGATACTAAATTTGGTTACTCTAGCCTTAATAGTCTCTGAGATTTGTGGATGCCCCAGATTTTCGTCCTTTGCGGGGGCGGAAGTGGGCGGGGCGAAGTTTTGAAATATTTTTGTAGCAGTGACATATCACAGAAGTCTGGATCCAAAACATCGTTGCTCTAGCTCTTATAGTCTTTGTGCACTAGGCGCTGAAGGGGACGGACAGACGGACGGACGGACAGACGGACAGACAGGGCTCAATCGACTCGGCTATTGATGCTGATCAAGAATATATATACTTATGGGGTCGGAAATGATTCCTTCTGGACGTTACACACATCCACTTTTACCACAAATCTAATATACCCCAATACTCATTTTGAGTATCGGGTATAACGAGGGGGAACGTTGTGAGTTGCTGCGGACACCGCAACTCTACAGTTATACCCGATACTAAGTCAGTATGGCTCTCCTCAGGCAGACGCCGCTAATATTAAACGACACGACAAAGAGTGCGTGCGAGAGACACAGATAATCAGTCTGAGCGTGACGTCGGGCGCTGCGTAGCTAGTGCAAATTGATTTGTTCCCTTTGGCTATAAAAATGATCTGATCTGATCCAGATTCAGCAATCTGGTAGATATGATCATTATCTATGATTCTGCGTTTTTAGTTTTCTCGTATCCTCAATATTGTGGATGCAACAGATTTTCGTCCTTTGTGTGGGTGGAAGGGTGTGGGTCGAAATTTTGAGATATACGTTTTATAGCGAGATCTAACAGGAGTGCGGATACTAAATTTGGTTACTCTAGCCTTAATAGTCTCTGAGATTTGTGGATGCCCCAGATTTTCGTCCTTTGCGGGGGGCGGAAGTCTTTGAGCACTAGGCGCTGAAGGGGACGGACAGACGGACGGACGGACAAACGGACAGACAGACAGGGCTCAATCGACTCGGCTATTGATGCTGATCAAGAATATATATACTTTATGGGGTCGGAAATGATTCCTTCTGGATGTTACACACATCCACTTTTACCACAAATCTAATATACCCCAATACTCATTTTGAGTATCGGGTATAACGAGGGGGAACGTTGTGAGTTGCTGCGGACACCGCAACTCTACAGTTATACCCGATACTAAGTCAGTATGGCTCTCCTCAGGCAGACGCCGCTAATATTAAACGACACGACAAAGAGTGCGTGCGAGAGACACAGATAATCAGTCTGAGCGTGACGTCGGGCGCTGCGTAGCCAGTGCAAATTGATTTGTTCCCTTTGGCTATAAAAATGATCTGATCTGATCCAGATTCAGCAATCTGGTAGATATGATCATTATCTATGATTCTGCGTTTTTAGTTTTCTCGTATCCTCAATATTGTGGATGCAACAGATTTTCGTCCTTTGTGTGGGTGGAAGGGTGTGGGTCGAAATTTTGAGATATACGTTTTATAGCGAGATCTAACAGGAGTGCGGATACTAAATTTGGTTACTCTAGCCTTAATAGTCTCTGAGATTTGTGGATGCCCCAGATTTTCGTCCTTTGCGGGGGCGGAAGTGGGCGGGGCGAAGTTTTGAAATATTTTTGTAGCAGTGACATATCACAGAAGTCTGGATCCAAAACATCGTTGCTCTAGCTCTTATAGTCTTTGAGCACTAGGCGCTGAAGGGGACGGACAGACGGACGGACGGACAGACGGACAGACAGGGCTCAATCGACTCGGCTATTGATGCTGATCAAGAATATATATACTTATGGGGTCGGAAATGATTCCTTCTGGACGTTACACACATCCACTTTTACCACAAATCTAATATACCCCAATACTCATTTTGAGTATCGGGTATAACGAGGGGGAACGTTGTGAGTTGCTGCGGACACCGCAACTCTACAGTTATACCCGATACTAAGTCAGTATGGCTCTCCTCAGGCAGACGCCGCTAATATTAAACGACACGACAAAGAGTGCGTGCGAGAGACACAGATAATCAGTCTGAGCGTGACGTCGGGCGCTGCGTAGCCAGTGCAAATTGATTTGTTCCCTTTGGCTATAAAAATGATCTGATCCAGATTCAGCAATCTGGTAGATACGATCATTATCTATGATTCTGCGTTTTTAGTTTTCTCGTATCCTCAATATTGTGGATGCAACAGATTTTCGTCCTTTGCCGGGGCGGAAGGGGGTGTGGCAAAATTTTGACACAAAACGGTCAAGGTCCGATATCACAGGAGTGTGGATACCAAATTTGGTTGCTCTAGCTCTTATGGGTTCTGAGATCCTTGAACTCATATTTTGCAATTGGCAAAACCGACCATGAAACCTGTGTGTTAGAGAGACAGAGCGAGAAAGAATGAAATTGTTTTCTTGATTCTGGCTATAATAATTGAACGATCTGGTTCAGATTTTGCACTCTAAAATATATAGTCATCCTCTACGATTCTGCGTTTTTAGTTTTCTCGTATCCTCAATATTGTGGATGCAACAGATTTTTGTCCTTTGTGTGGGCGGAAGGGGGTGGGTCGAAATTTTGAGATATACGTTTTATAGCGAGATCTAACAGGAGTGCGGATACTAAATTTGGTTACTCTAGCCTTAATAGTCTCTGAGATTTGTGGATGCCCCAGATTTTCGTCCTTTGCGGGGGCGGAAGTGGGCGGGGCGAAGTTTTGAAATATTTTTGTAGCAGTGACATATCACAGAAGTCTGGATCCAAAACATCGTTGCTCTAGCTCTTATAGTCTTTGTGCACTAGGCGCTGAAGGGGACGGACAGACGGACGGACGGACAGACGGACAGACAGGGCTCAATCGACTCGGCTATTGATGCTGATCAAGAATATATATACTTATGGGGTCGGAAATGATTCCTTCTGGACGTTACACACATCCACTTTTACCACAAATCTAATATACCCCAATAATCATTTTGAGTATCGGGTATAACGAGGGGGAACGTTGTGAGTTGCTGCGGACACCGCAACTCTACAGTTATACCCGATACTAAGTCAGTATGGCTCTCCTCAGGCAGACGCCGCTAATATTAAACGACACGACAAAGAGTGCGTGCGAGAGACACAGAAAATCAGTCTGAGCGTGACGTCGGGCGCTGCGTAGCCAGTGCAAATTGATTTGTTCCCTTTGGCTATAAAAATGATCTGATCCAGATTCAGCAATCTGGTAGATACGATCATTATCTATGATTCTGCGTTTTTAGTTTTCTCGTATCCTCAATATTGTGGATGCAACAGATTTTCGTCCTTTGCCGGGGCGGAAGGGGGTGTGGCAAAATTTTGACACAAAACGGTCAAGGTCCGATATCACAGGAGTGTGGATACCAAATTTGGTTGCTCTAGCTCTTATGGGTTCTGAGATCCTTGAACTCATATTTTGCAATTGGCAAAACCGACCATGAAACCTGTGTGTTAGAGAGACAGAGCGAGAAAGAATGAAATTGTTTTCTTGATTCTGGCTATAATAATTGAACGATCGGGTTCAGGTTTTGCACTCTAAAATATATAGTCACCCTCTACGATTCTGCGTTTTTAGTTTTCTCGTATCCTCAATATTGTGGATGCAACAGATTTTCGTCCTTTGCGTGGGTGGAAGGGTGTGGGTCGAAATTTTGAGATATACGTTTTATAGCGAGATCTAACAGGAGTGCGGATACTAAATTTGGTTACTCTAGCCTTAATAGTCTCTGAGATTTGTGGATGCCCCAGATTTTCGTCCTTTGCGGGGGGCGGAAGTCTTTGAGCACTAGGCGCTGAAGGGGACGGACAGACGGACGGACGGACAAACGGACGGACAGACAGGGCTCAATCGACTCGGCTATTGATGCTGATCAAGAATATATATACTTTATGGGGTCGGAAATGATTCCTTCTGGATGTTACACACATCCACTTTTACCACAAATCTAATATACCCCAATACTCATTTTGAGTATCGGGTATAACGAGGGGGAACGTTGTGAGTTGCTGCGGACACCGCAACTCTACAGTTATACCCGATACTAAGTCAGTATGGCTCTCCTCAGGCAGACGCCGCTAATATTAAACGACACGACAAAGAGTGCGTGCGAGAGACACAGAAAATCAGTCTGAGCGTGACGTCGGGCGCTGCGTAGCCAGTGCAAATTGATTTGTTCCCTTTGGCTATAAAAATGATCTGATCCAGATTCAGCAATCTGGTAGATACGATCATTATCTATGATTCTGCGTTTTTAGTTTTCTCGTATCCTCAATATTGTGGATGCAACAGATTTTCGTCCTTTGCCGGGGCGGAAGGGGGTGTGGCAAAATTTTGACACAAAACGGTCAAGGTCCGATATCACAGGAGTGTGGATACCAAATTTGGTTGCTCTAGCTCTTATGGGTTCTGAGATCCTTGAACTCATATTTTGCAATTGGCAAAACCGACCATGAAACCTGTGTGTTAGAGAGACAGAGCGAGAAAGAATGAAATTGTTTTCTTGATTCTGGCTATAATAATTGAACGATCTGGTTCAGATTTTGCACTCTAAAATATATAGTCATCCTCTCTACGATTCTGCGTTTTTAGTTTTCTCGTATCCTCAATATTGTGGATTGCCAACAGATTTTCGTCCCTTTGTGTGGGCTGGAAGTGGTGTGGGTCGAAATAGTTTTGAGATATACGTTTTATAGCGAGATCTAACAGGTAGTGCGGATACTAAATTTGGTACTCTAAGCCTTATAGTCTCTGAGATTTGTGGATGCCCCCAGATTTCCGTCCTTTGCGGGGGCGGAAGTGGGCGGGGGCGAAGTTTTGAAATATTTTTGTAGCAGTGACATATCACAGAAGTCTGGATCCCAAAACATCGTGTGCTCTAGCTTCTTTAGTTCTTGAGCACTAGGCGTGAAGGGGACGACAGACGGACGGACGGACAGGCGGACAGACAGACAGGGCTCAATCCGACTCGGTATTGATGCTGATCAAGAATATATATTACTTTATGGGTCGGAAAATGATCCTTCTGGATGTTACACACATCCACTTTTACCACAAATCTAATATACCCCAATACTCATTTTGAGTATCGGGTATAACGAGGGGGAACGTTGTGAGTTGCTGCGGACACCGCAACTCTACAGTTATACCCGATACTAAGTCAGTATGGCTCTCCTCAGGCAGACGCCGCTAATATTAAACGACACGACAAAGAGTGCGTGCGAGAGACACAGAAAATCAGTCTGAGCGTGACGTCGGGCGCTGCGTAGCCAGTGCAAATTGATTTGTTCCCTTTGGCTATAAAAATGATCTGATCCAGATTCAGCAATCTGGTAGATACGATCATTATCTATGATTCTGCGTTTTTAGTTTTCTCGTATCCTCAATATTGTGGATGCAACAGATTTTCGTCCTTTGCCGGGGCGGAAGGGGGTGTGGCAAAATTTTGACACAAAACGGTCAAGGTCCGATATCACAGGAGTGTGGATACCAAATTTGGTTGCTCTAGCTCTTATGGGTTCTGAGATCCTTGAACTCATATTTTGCAATTGGCAAAACCGACCATGAAACCTGTGTGTTAGAGAGCCAGAGCGAGAAAGAATGAAATTGTTTTCTTGATTCTGGCTATAATAATTGAACGATCTGGTTCAGGTTTTGCACTCTAAAATATATAGTCACCCTCTACGATTCTGCGTTTTTAGTTTTCTCGTATCCTCAATATTGTGGATGCAACAGATTTTCGTCCTTTGCGTGGGTGGAAGGGTGTGGGTCGAAATTTTGAGATATACGTTTTATAGCGAGATCTAACAGGAGTGCGGATACTAAATTTGGTTACTCTAGCCTTAATAGTCTCTGAGATTTGTGGATGCCCCAGATTTTCGTCCTTTGCGGGGGGCGGAAGTCTTTGAGCACTAGGCGCTGAAGGGGACGGACAGACGGACGGACGGACAAACGGACGGACAGACAGGGCTCAATCGACTCGGCTATTGATGCTGATCAAGAATATATATACTTTATGGGGTCGGAAATGATTCCTTCTGGATGTTACACACATCCACTTTTACCACAAATCTAATATACCCCAATACTCATTTTGAGTATCGGGTATAACGAGGGGGAACGTTGTGAGTTGCTGCGGACACCGCAACTCTACAGTTATACCCGATACTAAGTCAGTATGGCTCTCCTCAGGCAGACGCCGCTAATATTAAACGACACGACAAAGAGTGCGTGCGAGAGACACAGATAATCAGTCTGAGCGTGACGTCGGGCGCTGCGTAGCCAGTGCAAATTGATTTGTTCCCTTTGGCTATAAAAATGATCTGATCCAGATTCAGCAATCTGGTAGATACGATCATTATCTATGATTCTGCGTTTTTAGTTTTCTCGTATCCTCAATATTGTGGATGCAACAGATTTTCGTCCTTTGCCGGGGCGGAAGGGGGTGTGGCAAAATTTTGACACAAAACGGTCAAGGTCCGATATCACAGGAGTGTGGATACCAAATTTGGTTGCTCTAGCTCTTATGGGTTCTGAGATCCTTGAACTCATATTTTGCAATTGGCAAAACCGACCATGAAACCTGTGTGTTAGAGAGACAGAGCGAGAAAGAATGAAATTGTTTTCTTGATTCTGGCTATAATAATTGAACGATCTGGTTCAGGTTTTGCACTCTAAAATATATAGTCACCCTCTACGATTCTGCGTTTTTAGTTTTCTCGTATCCTCAATATTGTGGATGCAACAGATTTTCGTCCTTTGTGTGGGTGGAAGGGTGTGGGTCGAAATTTTGAGATATACGTTTTATAGCGAGATCTAACAGGAGTGCGGATACTAAATTTGGTTACTCTAGCCTTAATAGTCTCTGAGATTTGTGGATGCCCCAGATTTTCGTCCTTTGCGGGGGCGGAAGTCTTTGAGCACTAGGCGCTGAAGGGGACGGACAGACGGACGGACGGACAAACGGACGGACAGACAGGGCTCAATCGACTCGGCTATTGATGCTGATCAAGAATATATATACTTTATGGGGTCGGAAATGATTCCTTCTGGATGTTACACACATCCACTTTTACCACAAATCTAATATACCCCAATACTCATTTTGAGTATCGGGTATAACGAGGGGGAACGTTGTGAGTTGCTGCGGACACCGCAACTCTACAGTTATACCCGATACTAAGTCAGTATGGCTCTCCTCAGGCAGACGCCGCTAATATTAAACGACACGACAAAGAGTGCGTGCGAGAGACACAGAAAATCAGTCTGAGCGTGACGTCGGGCGCTGCGTAGCCAGTGCAAATTGATTTGTTCCCTTTGGCTATAAAAATGATCTGATCCAGATTCAGCAATCTGGTAGATACGATCATTATCTATGATTCTGCGTTTTTAGTTTTCTCGTATCCTCAATATTGTGGATGCAACAGATTTTCGTCCTTTGCCGGGGCGGAAGGGGGTGTGGCAAAATTTTGACACAAAACGGTCAAGGTCCGATATCACAGGAGTGTGGATACCAAATTTGGTTGCTCTAGCTCTTATGGGTTCTGAGATCCTTGAACTCATATTTTGCAATTGGCAAAACCGACCATGAAACCTGTGTGTTAGAGAGACAGAGCGAGAAAGAATGAAATTGTTTTCTTGATTCTGGCTATAATAATTGAACGATCTGGTTCAGATTTTGCACTCTAAAATATATAGTCATCCTCTACGATTCTGCGTTTTTAGTTTTCTCGTATCCTCAATATTGTGGATGCAACAGATTTTCGTCCTTTGTGTGGGTGGAAGGGTGTGGGTCGAAATTTTGAGATATACGTTTTATAGCGAGATCTAACAGGAGTGCGGATACTAAATTTGGTTACTCTAGCCTTAATAGTCTCTGAGATTTGTGGATGCCCCAGATTTTCGTCCTTTGCGGGGGCGGAAGTGGGCGGGGCGAAGT